>NW_010562573.1:21429-100920 GCF_000687285.1 Phaethon lepturus
AAAAAGCATATGTAAGCTTCTGAAGTTATTAAAGACAGACACATATGTACAAAGCCAAGCAACAAGGCCTTGGGATTGTAAGCGAGCAACACTGCAAACGCACTGTACACATTTTCCCATTCAAGTACTTTTTAGCTTCAGTTGTGCTTTGCAACTTGTAAATATGCCTAATGCCTAAATGCATGCGCTTACCTTACCAATTCTTCAATTACAGCCATGCAATCTTATGCAAGTTGCTTCTCCATCCATTTCCATGCAATTTCGTGCCAGTCCAAAAATACCAGCCATGGACTACAATTCATTTTGTCAGACTCCACATCAAGCATACGTAACCACACCACCAGTTTCAGTGAGCCACGCAGTTGGCATTTGATCAGAGCTTGGCTGCAAAATTGCACAAAGTGCCCTTGGCATTTAACCTTGGCATCTCGTCAAGACATACGTGCACCGGCATCTTCCAGCCTTCCGACTTTGTCTACGAGGGGAGGTTTCAGTGGCCACCTGACAGTGCTGAACTTTCTTTTCATCACCTTCCTTTCTTAAGGCATACATATAAAATGCTCCCTATTAAAATGTCACACTTCGTGAATTGATATTTACACATTTTTTCAATTATTTAGACTCAAAGACTTTTGTATAGCAGTTCTTGGAAACATTATCAAAGGGCCACAAATCAAATCTACTATTTCAGTCTTATTAAGCTGAGCAGCTGCAGCTCCCAAATCAATGGCATTTCATTAAGCTTTTATGCCTCTTTCTAATTTCTGAATAAAGTGGAGTGTAAAAGGAGTATAAAACAGCAGCAGCTGTACTTTGAGATTGCTTTTAATATTGACAGCCTTTTGGTTTTAACAATGCAATTTTATTGTCCAGTAACTAAGGTAATTTCTTTATCCTGGTAAACATTCTTAAATGGCATTTTAAGGTGCAGGTCTGCTTTTAAACGAGGGAGATCAGTTTCCTTTATTAATAGTTTAATATGTGTTTATTTGAGATGTAAAATAAATTGACAAGCATTCTGCAAAGTAATTGCCAGGATCATTTGTAAGACAATCTTCAGCCATAGAATTTCCTCCTATACCATAGCATTTTTCTCTGAAGTAAATACTACTCCAACACCGAATGGAAATACCAAGGTGTTTTATATTAACCTTTGGCAGGGCTTGGCTTCAGTTTTGTGATGCAGAAAAATACAGAAATAGTTTTTAAGAGCCAGATAAATTATCATTTACAGAGATAAGAAAGGCTACATAAGATATACAGAGATCAAGTCAATCGGAAGATTTTCCTAACTGGCAGATTAGATAAGGCAGACAAGGAGATAGAAACGCTCGTTTTCTCCTGCATTGCCTCCAGAAAGTTCACCTTTACGAAAGACTCAATCCCACAAGGTAATCAACAGTTCCAGTTCCCTTGAATGTCAGCGGGAAGAGGTGCTCAGCATCTCATAACATTGTCTCAAATGAAATTTCAAGCTCCACACCAACAGCAGGATTCTCTCAACAGCAACCTCCCTGCTACAGGGTAACGAACCAACAAATGTTTTTCTTATTTCCCTAAGAACTTAATTGCTACTCATTTCTAGTAAACAACAATTTCTCTCATACAGAGAAGTCTACTTATCACATTATTTCCCTGAGTACCGACATTCTTAAACTACGGAATTTTATTTCCTCCTTCATCTCCGTATGAGATTGTTTGCCTCAAACCACGGGGGCCTGATGCAACACTGGCATAGTACTCCAACTTCGGAATTACATTGAGTTATTCTAACTTGTGCAAGTGTGAGAAGACACCAAAATTATTTGACAATTACCAATGTGTTATCAATGGTACCATGTCAAGCATTATAAAATGTGACTACATATTAATGATACTCAAGACTGGAAAACTATCCGGAAGGCCACCAGGTGTATGCCAAGGGTCACAAACGTTTACCACAGAAGTTTCAGAACTCTCTTTCAGAGCACACAAGCAATAAAAATAAAAATGAAGGCATGCTGGGTACGCATCCTCACAAAAACACAGACATTAAATAACAATGGATGTTATGAAATTGAAAACTTACCAGTCTCTCCTCTTCTGCCCCGCTTACCTCTTTTCCCTGGAGGACCTAAAAAGAAGATGGTCTATTGTAACTTTTTTTCCTTGAAATTACATGCAGAATATGATTTGTGTTTGGATGTAAGGGCATTAAACAGATGGATTATGGGAGGTCCAGAGACTTTGACTGAGCAGGGGTAAAAGATAACCAGGATAAGATTCAGAAACTTGAAGATAAAATTGACAGCTATATTACCCACTATAGACTGTCAGAAAAAAGGCTGGAACTTTAGAGGTCATCCAGTTCATCACTCTTTCTCAAGGAAAAAGTTAACCACATCTAAATTATTACTGCAAGTTCCACAGGAATTTTTTCCCCACTATTTCAGTGTTCTGACAAGTGGAATATTTTTCTTTATGTCCAAATTGCTGCACCAAAGCACATCAATTCTTGTGCTTTCCAACACAAACCCCAGAGAAGAAACTGTTCCTTTCCTTCCCTCAAAAAAGTCTTTGTATTCCTCAGAATTGCTACACCATTCCTTCAATCTTCTTAAAGCGAACTTACCACAGGGCATTAAATTCCATTCAGTTATTTCTGTATCAAGCCCAAAGATTAGTATTTATTTATAAGAGCAAACCCTCTGGCAAAAGCATCCAGCCTCCATCTGAAAGCACCCACGAGATGAAGAAACCATCATCTGGCTTGCCATCGCTGAAGGACTAACACAGTTAGACACTAAGGTGGTTTGCTTCCAGTTCATCTGTTAACCGTAACACAACGGCTTAGTGCCTGTGTACTTTTTGCTACGTAATGCTTTATTATTCATGGTCCTTTCTCCACAAATATTTACATACTATAGTCAGTGTCTTCTGCCACCTTTAACGAAAAAAACATCTTGTCTTTGTCCCTCATTTCTGCACTCCAACCTTGAACATCCTTTCTAAACTGCAGACGCCAGTACAACATTCTTCCCCTCTTCTTGGTGACCTTGACACATTGCTCCAGAAAATGCAAGGGAAGTGCACCCGCACTTCTCCTTGCACAGCTAGGAGAGGGCAGCAGCTCTGACGGTGGCACAGAGTACGGCACTGCTGCTGCTCTGAAGAGGGAACCACAGGTGAGACTCTCAAAGCTGCTGAAGGGAAGCAAGCGCACGGCTGGAACTGCCAAAAGCAGCAACGTGCAAACAGTTAAGCAACTGCCTGCAACTTTAAACAGCTACAAGATTTAAAAAATCGTCTGAACTATCATCCCACAGCTTTTAAATGCATATGAGTGCCAAATCTTACTTTGCATTATATATTTGTGGCAATCTAGCTTAAAAAACTAAGATGCTGAAAATAAACATTAGTAATACAATTTCAATGTATATGTGAAATAGCATTAGTTTGCCAGGTAATTAAAAGATTTTTGATTAAAAGAAAAAAAAGACGAGCAGCTCTTGCCTTGAAGGTAAGAGAGGTTTATCCTTATCAGAACATTTTAATGCCACAGTAGTGGCATAGCGCGACACAAGTTTAGAACAACACTATTATACAAAGCAAAAATGGCATAGGATATTCGTTAGCAACAGCATACTTAAGAAGACAAGAATATTTTGTTACTGTATGCTGAAAGATAGCAAAAGTGTCACTTCAGTGTAGAGAACCTTGCAACTTCCTCCTGAAACACTCCAGCTTCTGCAAGAGAAATCTATGGAAACTTCTTGCACAAGTAATGGCATGTTACAACACCTAAGTTTCTATACACACATACCTTCCTCCCCCCCCCAATTAATACTAAAACTGATTAGAGTCCCTATGCATGCACGTACCTCTGCAGCAGCCCTCAGTGGAGATTTCCTGTGCTATCCCCAAGCTCACAACAGAGCTGTGGAGCAATTTGGGCCGACCACAAGCATGGATGTGCCGGAGAAACTTATAAGGTTCTTCACCAGGTAGTGACCTGTCTTTCAGCATGAAACAACCAAACATTCCATCCGGTTTTGCAGAATATTATTTTATTAAACTTTAACTGCGCTACAGGTGTGCACACGCACACACACAAACATGGCTACTACCAAGTTTCCTTTTGAGAAAACAACAAAACTTCGAAACTCAAAAACTTCGACACTCAAAAACTTCAGCTACAGACCAGCAAAAGGCATTAAAGCCACTAACAGAAAACCCTGAAGGTAACTTCAAGCTATTAATTTTAGGAAGGAATGGATTTTATTCAGCAAACCATATTCCCACAGAGCGTTAAACTGCCAGAGTAGTAGCTGTTTACAGTGACGGTAAAGAAGGGGCTCCAGTTCAGTTCTTTCCTCTGACATCAAGCACTGATCCCTTCTAAGCTGTTATTCTGAGATTACTAGATTCAGATGTATGTGTCAATCACCAGAAAAATGCTTATTAAATTTCCAAAGTAACCGCACCACTGAAGTTAGGAAAACTACTCCGGACTTATACCAGCATTAACGAAATCATACCACTGCCCCCGACCTTTGGCTCATCAGGCCAGCAGCATTTAGGACTACTGAGTGATGTGAATGACTTCTCCCTCTCATTAAAAGCTTTTGTGATTTCTGCACTGCTCGGGTCTCTGTCAAGGTGGTGGCATTTGCAAATCTCTTAGAAATTGGGAGATGAGAGGTGGATCTTACAAACTTCTCCTGGGTTTTGGGGACCACTTGAGGAAATAATTTCTCTATATTTATCTATTTCTTTCTTTTTTACCAGTGCAAAACAATTAATTTTAAACAGTTAATCACAGATGGTTCCAGTTCACAGAAATGCTAACGCTCACATTTAAGGTCATCACTAGACAACCTACTGCTTCAGAAACAACATGAGCTTTCATGTTTTCCTGAACAGGCTGTTTCCTCTAAATCTTAACTGCTAACATCATCTGTTGCTCCAAGAGTTTCCAGCTATCAAAACCCTGGACATTTTGCTATAAATATTAATTTTCCATCTGTCTATAGTTTTATAACTTTGCACTAATTGGAGGATTTGGTGGAGCCTCATTGCAGCAGAAGGAGCAGTGAATAAAGTTATACTAGGCACAATGTCATCTTACAACACGTCCACAGATTTTTACAGCTTGCACAAGATACACAACTATTCTGAACGTTCTTGTCCAGGGTAAAAATCTCCCTAGAATAGTATCAGAAACGTCCATGCTGAATTTAATTTAATCCAGAGTATTTAAAAAGTCATCTGTCATAAAACTTAGAAAGAAAACCAGAAGTTTGAACCTTAGTGGAGTGAGCTGAGTTACCAAAATTAATGATACAGAGCAATAAGCAAAAGCTAGTTTACAGTAGCCAAGTTTGCCAATACATGGTTTTCCTAGGCTCACTAGATTTACCTATAGGTAGGTAGGAAGAGAAAAATGCCAGAAGATAAGCTGGTTTTAATTTTTACCTTAGTCTAGCTTCAAAATATTTGAAATTATTTTATTCTTCCAAAAACATATATGAATATAATTTTTATGGAGCTTTTGTTTTTCATTCAAATATCAAAAAAATTAATGCCACTGCTATTCCGTATCTCCCAAGAGAATTTTGAAAGTTAAAGAAATTGGGATGGGGGGAGGTGTATTTCCAAAAACTAAGAGTCAATTACTTGGCTGAATTTATCTTCTGAAGCACTAGATGTCAGCTGCTCAAAAAGTTTTGCCTTTCTCATCTACCCATAAGGAACTGGCAAACAAACTAAAAAACCCACAAACAAAAAAACCACACACAACTGACTACAGCCAGATAACAACTTTAGAATTTGACACTTAATATTTTAACTGAAATATAAGCAATAAAAAGTAACCAGTAAGTAATAAGGCTGTAACAAACAATTTTACCTCCTCGCCCAAATTCGTCCAATTACACCTGAAAATTCTTCACAGTCTTCAGTAGAAGTAGCTGTTGAAATAACTACCAATGTAGTACCATTGTAGACACCATGTAGGAACAAGAATGTAACTACTAACAGGTTTTCCCAGACATTTTCAAAAATACTAAGCACAACGCTGGTGACATTCACCTCCTAGTAATGGGTATTCTAATCTTTGCAATCAGAAATCCCATATTGTAGTGATACAAATCAGAAAAAATTAGTACAGCTAGACTGTGGTCAGGTCATTGCTGTGGTCCTGGAGAGGTTGCCTCAGTGTGCTTGCTTTATTTCTAATAATTTAATGATTTGTCCTCTACGTGCACAGCAGTGACAGAGGTCTGCAGTGGATCTGTTTTTATACTGCCATATGGGAGACAGGTTTTACTAGAGGAAAGCAGATTACAATTGTATGTACTCCACTATATGTCTTCTTATATATCAAAAAAGGTCACATAAATCAGCCACACACCTTAAGGGGTGGAAGCCAACATGCCATCTTCACAATACAGAACAACTCAGCTACGCACTTAAGCTTTAATAGACAAGAGAATCTGTCTTAATCAGACAGTTAAAAACACCATAAATCTTAATTTTAGATCTATGCATATTTTTTAAATCAGATACAACCGATGGAAAATGCAGTCTTTTAAAATTTACTTATTATTCCATTTTCCCAGTGCTTGGGCTTGAATCATGAGTTAAACTCTGACATCATTAATTTATTAAAGATACAAAAAAATGTAAAGATGGTGTATATTGTTCTCACATTAGACAGCAAAAGCAGGATTTTCTTCAGTCAGTTTTCCATCTACTTTCTAAAAAAGAACATTCCCAAAGTCTGAACAGGTTGTCCTTCCTCAAAGGGAAAAAGGACTGACCTATCAAAAGCCTAATATAAGAATAATGTTTTCCATCTCTGAGAGACATTTTTAGCTATAGAAGAAATAATTTACACTGGAATAATGCATATTTATGAGGCACTGGAAAAACTGGGCTCAGGTTTTTAATTGGTGTGAATCGGTGATGATGACTAAGTTACATTGCTTCACACCAGCTAAGAACTTTGAAAGTAGAGGGACAGACAACGAGCAGTTTGCCTACATCAAGCTTTGGCTCTATAACTTTCTATTAATCTTCTAAGGACTAATCCTATGCTGTTAAGGAGATAGATTCAATAATTAAGTGGCCCAAACTGGGAGAGGAAGTTATGCAATAACAGTCAGGTCATTCAAACAAACCCAGATATTCATCTTTAGAACTAAGGGTGATACTAGCACCACCTGTTACATGGCACCACCTGTATCCTTTCATTTATTGATGTATTTACAGCAAACAAATTCTACTTTTCAAAGCAGCAGACTGAAAATTAAAAAAAAAAGAAAAAAAGAAAAAAATTTGGTGGATGAGACCTAGAGTCCCTCTATCAGCACCTGCCAGGCATGACAAAATGCTTTGCCATTTGGTCCTCAGCTGATCTAGAAAGTCAAGTTTGTCTTAATTTTGGAAAGAAGTACATGGCTTTCTCAAATCAACGGAAAAGGATTTGCTTATCTCATGTTATACCAAACTCTAACAGGTACCCACCATTTCTGTAAGAAAGATCTCCTACACCAAACTGGTGCACCAACCCAGCCATAACAGAAGAGTTCAGCATCCCATTCCTTGTTCTACTGATTCACAGGACCTTGCTCCCATGTCGCTTAGCACACGCAAGATGCTACTATTAAAGGTAATGAGTATTTCATATGTCCATGAAGAGAAGAATATTTTCCTGGCCATTTTGAAGGACATCCATTTCACATGTAGTTTACAGCAACATAAGGTTTTGCCTGTCAAGTTGGAAAAATGAATTGGTCCAGTTACTTTCTCAGAGTAAATCCTGAGCAAATTTGCTGCAGTTAGTAGAATTACTTCAGTATCATCAAGCATACAACTGCCAACCTTGCTGAAATCACGTGATTAAAATATCTAGAAGTCAGCTGAACCAAACTAACCAAGCCACCCAAATTATCCTTTCTGATTCGACTGTAACACTGGCAAAGTAACTGCTGTTGGTTGCGTTTCAAACTCCATCACCCTAATTTATCAATGGATTCACCTCTCTCCTTTCCAATTCTGGAGTACAACCCAGCTGCCATCATTTAATCCCATTCCACATTTCTCCCTGTCAAACAAACCCAGAAAGGACTTGCAGTGCCTTGCTGAGCAGAGACAACCCCTCGCTGCTCACAGGGAGAGGACCACTTCCCCAGCAAAATGACACCTCGGTGCTTTACCGAGGTGCTTGGTAGGAGCACCAAGTGAGAGTGCAGGCCAGCAAGGCAGGCAGCAGAGCCGAGAAGTCGTCACCTCTCCCTGCGAAATACGTGTGCCACGAGCAGCATGGTGAATCCAGTTAATGCTGGGTGATTAACTGTCCCATCCTGCTAACCTCCTCCGCTGGAACGGTCACTGACTTCAGCAAACAGTACTGAAACATCCCAACAGGCTGAGCTCTCGCCTGATGGCTGTCTGGGCAATGTGAGATTTGACAGACACATCCATGGTCCTTTCTCATAGCACTGCCATCAAATCCATCCCAAGTAGGGAAGAATGGGAAGATTTCTATCTCTCAAGCTGAGCACATTCTTGCATGGATCTATTCCAGCCTACGTCATCAGTCTTTTTGCTCTTCCCTCTTTCCTCAGCTTTTTTAGCTCACATAACATTTGGACTCTTCTTTCCTCCCACTCTGCATAATCATCTCACCTGGTGTGTCAGTCTTCTGCTTTGTACCTTGGTCAGTCTGGGACAGCCTGTCTGAATTTCCTACCTCATAAAATTATCTACCTCATTTTGAGCCTCAGCTGGATAAATAGCATTCATTGTTTCACACACAGTACATCATCTTTTTGGCTCACCATGAAACATCATTGCATTGCAGGGCTTGGATCTGTGTCAGAGGCTATTATGCAGCTTGGCTGAGGAAATGCCAAAATCAGTCTATCTGATGCACAGCAAAGAAATCTGACCTCCCTAAGTCTCATTATTTCTACCACTTCTGTGCATGCTAAATGCCATCTGAGTAGAAGAATCTAGCCTAACATAATTTCACTAGTACCAGGTACTACCGAGAGAGCACAAAGAATCCCATGATCATCACTTGTATGATAGCCAGAACTACGCATACACGTAGATTTCTCTCCTTTTCTTCTCTGGTAGTTAAACATGCTTGAAGCATGAAAGGTAACATCCCTTCCAAAAATTCTAATGTCATTGTCCTGGTCTCAGCTGGGATGGAGTTGTTTTTTCCTCCCGATAGCTGGTATAGCGCTGTGCTTTGGAGTTGGTGTGAGAATAACACTGATAACATACTGAAGTTTGTAGCTGTTGCTAAGTAGCTGTAGTGCTTATACTAAGTCAAGAACTTTTCAGATTCCCATGCTCTGCCAGTGAGGAGGTGGGAGGTGCACAAGAAGCTGGGAGAGGGGCACAGCCAGGACAGCTGACCCAGGCTGGCCAAAGAGACGTTCCCTACCATATAACGCCATGCTCAGTATATGAACTGAAGTTGGCCGGGGGAATCGCTGCTCGGGGACAGGCTACAGATCACCGGGTGGTGAGAAACTGCTGCACTGGGCATCACTTGTTCTTCTACATTCCTTTGTCGGTATTATTATTATCATTGTTGTTTCCTCCTCTCTTGCTTTCCTATTAGACTGTTCTTATCTCAACCCATGAGTTTTTTCCAATTCTCTCCCCCGTCCTACCATGGGCGGGGGGCAGTGAGCGAGCAGCCGTGGTGCTTAATTGCTGGCTGGGGCTAAACCACAACAGCCATTCAGTAGTACCATTCTGAATTAATTCTATAACTATATCAATGTCCACTCCTTTTTTCCCTTAACTTTATAAAATTGTTGCCCTAAGAAACCATGTGTGACAATAAGCCTTACCATGTAAAACATACGTCAAAAAATATTTGCTTCCTTTTGCCAATGGTAAGTTCACTGTCTCGTAAAATCACAGACGTCTCCTTCGACATTGTTATGAGACTGAGAAACTTCCATTCCTTAACCAGCTTCTTGATACCACCCTGCTAAATAGCACACACATTTTTAAGTTTTTTCTTGCTTGGCTCCTTTGTAAGATGAACATACCCTATTTTTTCAATCTCTCCATCTGAATTTTCTCCATATCATGTCGTAACTATGATTACCTTTTCCTGAGCTTTCTCTGATTCTGCAGGGAGTCCTTTAGCATGATAAGGCTGAAGCACCTCATGCTTTGTCCACAATCCTGATCTCTCCCTCAAACATGATTCCCACAGGAGGAGCACTAATGCATGTCCAGCAGAGCTGCTCTATACCAGGAGTCAGCAGCTGGCAACAGCCAGCCTGACACAGCCTTTTCTGGAGACCCTGGCAAGAAGCAGCTCTCAGCCCTTGGGTTCTCAAGCACCTTCCCAAGAGCAGGTCCTCCTTCCAAGCACTGTCTGTACTCAAAACTTATTTTCATAATTTATCTAAAGACAGCTCACTATAAATCTGCAAATTTCACTCTGCTTCATCGTTCCCTCTAAAAATACACTGACTCAAAATGACAGCAAAGGCAAAAATTTCCCGAGCAAGACTTAATACCTTCAATTATAAAGGAGAAGATAAGCCTTGACAAGAAAAATATACATAAAATTCAATTCTTGGCTACAGATAACCACTAGAAACCCTTTCTGGTTTTCCATCTCACCTAGAAGTCGAAAGATACTTTCCTTTTGCAGCTGCTGCAGTAGAGGATTCACAGCCACCCTGGGTTTTGAGCGTTCGCTAAACACTGCGTAACTTCCACCTCTCTCTCCCTCCACCTACACTCCTCACAGATACAGTGTTCTGGCACGAATGTACTTCACCCGTGTGGTCCTATTCAGACCCAGGCACTGGGAGTGTTTGAAGCTGGGTTTTCCCTGCTCAGCCCACAGGTAGTTTGGTGGGTTGAAGCTGCCTGAGAGCTTTGCGACTGCTGCTGGTGCTGCTCCCTGGGGCTACACGCTTCGGTGCTGAAAGGATATTCCCCCTTTTAGTTGCTCTGCTGGCCACCAGTCCTCAACCTAATCTGAAGACTGGGCTCATTAAACACCACAAAACATCAGGTACACATATCTTCTCTTAATGCCATAATATAAGGTGGGTTATCTACTTTCTACAGGTACCACATGTGACCTTATTAACACAGGTAGTAGGTGTGAGAGCAAGTTGTTCTATCTACAAATCCTCCTCCCACCAGTTTGCATTTTTTTCTTTGTGTTTGTTTCATTATCGTTGTTTTCATGTTCTAGCCAAGTGACCAGTGTTCTAGCAAAAATGGCACCACCAGTTTACCTACCAGGCCTACAGCATATTTTGCACTATTCTTCATCCTTATGTATGCTAACACTTTGGCCATGCCCTTTGCCACAGCTGTAGTTTTAGGAGTGCCTACACTGACGTATCACAAACACTTACCAAATTACAGGAGTCTTGTGATGCATTACAGTGACAAAGTTTAATCATATTTATACTTTCTCTCTCTTTTCTGTTCAGAGGACTGGGGCAGGAAACACTGCTGCTTACATGACCTCATTTTAGGGAAACTTAACAATGCAGAACAAACAGGTTCTTGAATTTTGCGTTTTCACAGGTTACTGCATCACCATGTGCTGTGGCAGAACATGTGTAACTGATGATATTTAAAATATTGTCAGAGGTGAAGATTCACATTTATAAGGCAACAAACGAAATGATTCACCTCAGATCACAGCTTTTCTGTCCAGCTAGAAGATAGAATTACAACCTATCTTGCTAAAGAAGTCTGAAATAGATCCCAGTAGCCTGGGCTGGAACAGTTCGCTGGTTCTTACAGACTAAATTTTAGTGGTGAGACCACTAAACTATTTTAATGAACATATAACACTCCAAGCACACATGGTCATCTTTGCAAACACAGAAATAGCTGCTATCACCTGGCTGACAAATATTGCTGAGGGACAGCTGAAGTATGTAGGGATAGCTATTCTATACTAGCAAGGCATGAAAGTCTTCTCATCATTTCAACTTGCCATTCCATTGTATTATTATCATGCCACATCAATAGTTGGCCCTATGATGCAAAAAGCATATGTCATATTGCGAAAAACTATTTAAGCTTCATTTAACTTCGTCAGATACTAACATAGATAAAATACGAAATAAGGTATTGGAATTAAATACTTTTTCAGCCTCAATAGAATTTAAATTATCTTTAAGGAACAGATTTAGACACTTTCTGAGGACATGCATCCATACCGGAGACTTAAGTAACTACACAGTATGACTGTAGTTTTATAAAAGCAAAAGCTTCAGAATTAAAAGTCCGTAAAACATAAACCTGTATCCACCTTTAGGAAGTCACGTTATATCTCCGTGTCTAAGTTCTGCCATCAGGAAAATGGCAAACAACAACAATGTAAGAACAGTGGAAAGACATTATCTTTCTCAAACGCAATGCTTTGGACACGCTAACTCTTCAGTAGAGAGTACGTCACAAGTCAAGCTTTCTCTAGTATCTACACAACAATGCAGGCTGTAGGTCAGGGCAGAGGAGGACTGCAGCACTTTGGGTAGTGCTGTTGAGAAATAGGCTTTTCCACGTCAGTCGGTGCACTCCCCCACACCAGTAAATGGCAGCAAGTACCCTTCCATCCACTAAGCACTAGCAGACATCCTTCTTGGCTGTGGCTTTCGTGTTACTTGTCTTGAGTTACACTTAATCTGAGCGATTTTTCACTTAAGCACATGGTCTTACATGTGCATGGGAGACATTGGTCATTACTTTCTCTGAAGGTTCACTCTGACCTGAGGCAACCCATGACCTCAAAGCTTCCTCAAGCAACCAAAGCTGCCCAACTCTTCTCTCCTGAGGAAAAGAGGACACCTCTCCCATGTCACAGTGGGATGAACACAGGCTTAGATGTATGGGCTACACCAGGACTGAAACCCCCACAGCATTTTAGAATCAGAATGGCCTTTTCTATTTCCTTCCAAGTTCTACATCAATTTATCCCCTCTGCTACAACTGCCCACCAAGTTCCTCACATTCTTTTCCATTTGCATTTCATCAATCTGATTTTTTCTCTGTTTTGCTTTTTAAAATACATCCTTTCTTCTTGCTGGCCATATGGCTCTCAGCTGCCAGGCCTAGTACAACGGCAAGTAAGGTGCAACAGCTGGAAAAAAGTCCCGCTCAAGCACCCACATGCTGATTAGACACCCCCTCAGTACTCTTGGGAGATATAACACAGGCTGTTGGTTTTGCTTTGGAGCCATTGGGATAGCTCACCTCAGTGCAAATATGGGCTGTGTTAAGCGTATGAAAACGAGGATTTTTCCAAGGCTTATAACTTTGAGAAATTGGAGTGTCAGCTTTTCCCACCACGTGACGATAGCAGAAGGTCATATAAACCTGATAAAAATACCAGGCAAGGTTAAATCTCAATCTTTCACTCCAAAATGGCTATATGAGATTTTATTAACAAAGAACTGGCAAAGCCAGAATATATTTCCTTTAACTTTCATTCTTAAACAGCTGGCCCTGTTTAAGGAGAAACACCAACAGACTGCAGTTAATTTTTGGCAAAAACGTAAGTCACCAAAAACTGAGTCTCACAATGGCAAGGGAGAGGCAGTGCTAGTAACAATATGTCAGCTACTCACAACGCCTATCGCAGTCGGTCATGTTATTTTCACTGGCGGTAGTGAAAGTAAAAGAACCTAAGGATCAATGATTCAGACTACTCTGAACGTCATCACTGGTTGGGAGTTTTGCTACAATTTTCAACAAGTATCGATATCGATTAATACAAGTGATTTTGCAAATCTCACTTACAGTGCTTTCAGATAGATTTTTCACTTTAAACACCACGAAATGCTCCTAAGACAAAGTATGACACTCCAGTTTCAGTTTTTACACTATCCTGTTACAGCAGCTACAGAACTAGTTTAAAATAGATTTAACCTAACTTTTAAAATCTGGCAGTACTAGCAATATTGCCTTAGATTTTATTGAGAGGGTGTAAAATCTATCATTTTATGTGCTATGGATATGATACTGAAGTACTTGCTATATGACCAAAAAAGCAAGACATTTTTTAATCTCATTTGAAATGAACCTGTAAAAGCAAATGGCTTACCAAATACATGTGTTTCCAAGCTGTAGCTGCACCAAATACCTGTTTAAGTGACTACAGTCTCTTTCAGTTTTGGTGCCTTTTATAAACCTGCAGTGATCTACCTTAAGCTATTTATAAGCTACTCAACTTTTCTGCATTTCTTGGTTTTTCTTCTCAGCTCAAGAGCAGTACTGACACAAACAAGTAAAATTTCCATCACATAATTTGTCACATCGGTTTCATTTTATTCTAAAAATTTTCTGTAAAGTCACTGCATCGCCTTTCTAGATTTTTAAAGATGTGGAACAACAACATCAACACTATATTCAGTTAAAACTGTACAACGCAAATGAAACAAATATTTAATATCCTAGACTATCTCCACTTACATTGTGGAGTCCAGGTGTCTCCTCTTACTACAGATTTGATCTGCATGCTTAACTTTTAAGCCATGATTGACAAGACTTTCGTGATTATGATGACAGATTAAAGTGTTCATTGAATTTAGAGGGTTTTTATTTCAGTTGTGACAGTAGTATACTGGGAGACAATGAAATACAATACCACAGGATTAAAGGCAGCACATAACTAGTCAGGCACTGGTACTGCAATCTTCTTGGTCTAACCCACACATGCTGATCACCCATTTAAACATAAAACCCTATCCTGAGCAGAGCATATTCCTTTCAAAGTCTTACTCACGTGCCTCCTCTCATTTCTACCATAATAAATATATCATCTGACGAGGAGCTTAGTGACAGCTGCACAAGTCAGTTCTAATTACAAAAAATAATAAGTGGCTTTAAAAGGTTCAATAAGTCTCTATTGCATAACAGCACCAAAGCAGCACAATTATTGCTTACAAGCAAAAGCAAATAAATAAAAAGAGTGCCAGGACTGCCTTAGTCCCAATCCCCAAATGTCGGTTTCTTCTGGATAATCTATAAAAGCATCCCCTCTATTGATGCACCATTCACCCACAGAAAAGGAAAACAACAAACTGAACACAAATGTTTCAGAATATTTTGTCTGAATTAACACAGGAGGTGCAAAAGACCAAAAATAATAAAAAGAAAGTAACATGTTCACTTTGGTTTACATTTTACAGTTGCCTGTGAATTTTTGCAGTGATACTGGCTCTGGTTCCTAAGAAGACACATATTCAACTTGACAGACGGCAGTAAAATATTTTTATTATCCTGGGCTATATCCTGCTCCTTAGCCTCAATTATTTCAAACAGCATACTGGCCTGGAAAAAAGTCTTCAAAGAAAGTACAATCTCCCATGCTTTAAACACTCTCGAGAGACTATGCTCGTGAAATATAGCAGTGTGTCTTTGATCCACTGGACGTTACTTCAGGTTGAGATGCGAGTGCACTAGATAATAAAAAGAGACTTCAGCGGATTCCAAAACAACCAGGACTTCGATTGTTCTTGCTGTACAAGTCTCTCTCTTAATTTAAGAGGACAACCAAGGGAAGTTGTACTAGGTCAAGCTTGGAGTAAGATTGAGGAATTACTGGGTGAAAGTTTATTATACTACTATAGTGACTTGCTTCACTATATGTTTCCAATTATTTTTAAAGTGTCAAAAATCATCTCATATAAATGTAAAGCTTAGTACACGTCCCACATATAGAGAGCTTGCAGAAAGCAACACAAGAGAATGGATGCTCTCAGCTGCTTCTCTGTGACCAGCTGTATCTTCGGTAGCTTGGAAACCATCCAATGCTGTAACTTTGTCAGCCAACTGTAACCCCATGTTGAACTTGAAGAACTTAATCCACTCTATTATTGCCTTCTCACAGGTGGAAACTGTGCCCTTTTCTTTTATCAAGGTCTTTCTCGTGACATAATAGAGACTCCAAAAATCTAATGACTGTTCATATTAATTTATAGAGGTCATCCTTTACTTGTACAAAGAAAATGGACTAGCAGTACAAATAAGTAAAAAAATTCCATCTCTAGCAGAGCACATGGAGTTGATCTATCATTTGAGACTGCCAGACACACAAATATACATTCAGAACCAAGTACACACACAAAACAGCTTACTACTTTAAGGCAACTCCAGAGGGTCTTATCAGCTTTGACTGAGGCAAATCTTCCCCTGAAGCTATGGGGCTTTTACTTGGGCAAGTGCCAAATTAAAAAAAAACATCTTGCAATTTGTCTCAGTCTTAAAGAAACGACAAAGTAATGAATACCCTTCACAATGTATTACAAAGCTAGGTGTCCTCCAAAGTACAATATTTTACACGTGCTGCTGTGTAAATAAGAGTTAAAGATTTTTATACACCAAAATTACACACCAGTTACTTATAACCTGCTATTGTTTATGCTTGAACATTAGCTGCAAACTTTATTCACGATATTTTCAGAGAGTGCAATAAAGACATTAACAATGTTTTTCACATATCTACTACAAGCACAGAGTCAAAGCTAACTATACTGGTACTTAAGTCAATCAATTTAATCAAATTCGTAGATAGCAGCGTACCTTTCTAATTGTGTCCATGCGTGAGTGGGTATGTGTGTAAGCCAGTTAGAAAAGAAACACACCTCACTGTCAGCAGGGCAACCCTGCTTTGCCCTTCCATCTGCAAAACACAACTGTAGCTTTCCACAACCAGTAAGCAGCAATAACACTTGAAGTGAAATGACAGTAATGGAGAACAAGCTTGGAAACAGCCAGCTCTTGCCTTTTTACCCTCTAAGTCAAGCTGCAAGGAGCCTGGCATGCTCTGCGCGAGGAGCTACTGCGAACCTGGCTCTGAGCATCACCTTCAGGGACCTGACCATAACAGAAGGCTATACCTTGCACAGATGTTTGAGCAAGAATTACATGCTTAACCTACCCAGATGTGATATATGCAAGGTGTCACAAATGGAATAAACCACGTTTTACAAACATCTTCCTTAGTGAAACTGGACACTGTGACTTAACACTGCCTCAAAAGAATGGGATGTTGAAAAAAAATTGGCTCTGTATTACACCTAAAATGTTGTCCAGAGTTCATAAATTTATATGGTGCTGTACTTAAATATCCTGAAAGCAGAATTTACAGGAAGTTAAACATTAGCACTTTGCTCTGACTAAGTGTTGCATTTTACTAGAGGCAGGGAAAAGCTATATACATAACATAATGGGAAATTATATTCATAATCCCCATCGAGGTTAAGCGTTAATAAAAGATTCTTCTTTTAAAATGCAGATTAAACTTCAAGGACTGTCTGAGTCGGGAAGTGAGACATCCTCCTACCCCCTTAGTTACAACACTGTCCTGGCCAGGGCCACAGACCTGTCAAAGGTGTGCAGTGTTCTTCTTGCATAAACGACACGTGTGCAGAGCTCTCAGGCAAAAAAAGAAAAGTCTACAGCTTTACTTAGATACCCAAACCAGTGATATGAACTCATATGTTCCTGAACAAAACATTAACTGCCAACAATGTTTGGAACAAGTTATAGTTTGCATATAAACCTACTTGGCAAGCCAGAGAGCAGGCTATCGGAATAAGTCCGCTTGGATAAAGGCATAGACTAACTCCTTGCTGTCGGTCATGAACAAGCATGCTAGGGTCTGGCAGTATTGCTCAGCCGTTAATATACGGTTATGATCATCTGCTGAACATGAAAGCCCTAACATCACTTCTGAATTAAGACTACAATATCAACCCTAATTAAAGAGAATTAGTGAGTGCAATCAGCGAAAGCCTATCCAAACTGAAAAGATGCTGCAAACCCACCTGTTTACGGTGGCCTTCAAATACAGCCATAAAACAGACAGTGCTAGAGTGCACACGCATGCGTACGTGCCATCACGCAGCGGGAAGGAAGCAAGCTTTAGCGGACCTAGGATGGGCAGCCTCTTTCTATGGGCCACACAATGCCAAATGTGAAAGTCTACCGAGTCCTCAGATAAACCATACACAAATAACAGACCACAGAGCAAGTATTAACCACATTATTACAAAGTGTAGTGATTACACTATAACGCAGTAAGAATTTCAGAGAAGAAAAGGATTTTTATTGTTGTTATCTGCAAGTCCTCACTTATGTACTTATACGGCCTGCTGGTGAGAGCAAACAATTCAAGTAGCCCAAGGTAACACTTAAAAGTAATGAGGAAAAAACCCACACATTTCATTATTAGTGAATATGAGTCTCTAGCCTCTGCCAGAGACAAGTGGCCCAAACAAGTTTAACTGAATTAGATGACAGACAGATTCAGATCACGTCATGAGAAAACTGAAAGACAACAAATGTATGAGCAATTTAAAATTAGGGCAACATTCACATATTAAATAAAGACAGACCTTTAACTATCAATCTATCTTTTCAAAAGATTGTATTAATTCCTGTGCAAAAGAACATCCACTCAGATACTGGTGAGATGTGAGACATGTACCATTAAAATTGCTTTATGTTAGAATCGGACACAAAGGAAGAACACCTTAAGAATTTAAAGGTATGTCAAAATCAATGGTGTTGAACGCAGTACTAGGATCAAGCACTTTTGGGTGAGGGAAGACGGGAAAACAAAAATCTGCAACAGGGTCATATAGAGGCTCAATAGGAGTTCAACAGGGGCAGCCCATTCACTTTTATGCTCTTGAAACTCTTGCTCAATTAACCATGAAAAGAGTACTTTGACACCCAGATACTGAGTCATGTAGCTATTACCTATTAAAGAAAATATTTGGTGAGGAAAGGGAGGAGGGAGAGAAGCTTTCTGCCCTTTGGGTCTTGATTGCCTGCAGAAATGTCATCACTGCCAGAAAAAGTCCAGATTTCAGCTGCTTCCTCTTCATGGATTTTAATGTCATTACTGTTAATATGTTCGGCAGGTTTCCCTCTTCTCATTATCACAATAGTCAAAGAAAAAGATTGTTCCTTCACTTACGGAACAATCAGTAAATGCAAACAAGACCCTGTGATCAATGCCTGATTTTGATTATTCAAGCTTTCACAGAGATGCTACTGTTTTCCTTCATCAAAAGTGTAACAAGATATAGGTAACCTGTCCTCTAAAAATAAAATCCAACAAGGACAAAAGCCAGAAAGCAAAGGTGTTGCTGGTTGGTTCAAGAAAGCCTCTGAACCAGATTTCTTTCTGATCATAAGCCTGATATTCTCCTTGGCCTTTCCTAAAGCCTGTCTAAAATGACCTACAGACAAGGCATGTTCTCCATTGAGCCTCAGCTCCCCCAGTTTTGAAATATGAATAAGGTAATGAATACATGGGGTTGGTTAGGACCTTTAATGTAGCACCTACCACCTTCCAGTCTTTTTTTCAGTGATATTCACAAAGTATAAGCCCCTCTTCCCTCCTCCTCCCAAGCCACAAACTCTCTAGCACCACATTACAATTATACATTTGGTACGCAGGCTATTACAACTTCCTCTGTAAAGCACTTGAGATCTATGGAAGAAAATGCCTAAGGAAGAGCCAATTACTGTTAATCAGCACCATTACTATCAGTGCCACTGGTACACTCTCTATCTTAAACAATACCGAGTTAGTATTTCAGAGTACTCTAATGTAACGTTCACCATTCAACACAAAAAAAAAGGTAATGTAAGGTAAAAATATATACCTTGGATATACAAGAGAAATACTGTCCCAATAAATTCATAATAAGTAGCTGCCTCATTTGTCAGACTGTCATGCATAGCAAAAACTTCTGAACTCCTCTGAAGACTTTTGCTATAGATGTTATGGCTATTAAGTCATTTATTTCTTCTCCATAAGCTTCATTGGGAAGTGTGTATCCAAAAGTTTTTATGTTAAAGTAAGCAAGTGTATGCAAGGTATGTAAATACCTGAGGAAGAACAGCTCACAGTGGTGAAGCTATTTGAAATCAGGCTATTACTTCTTCTTGAAGAAGCAGACTGAAAATAGAAAACAGTGTTCTAGCACTGGTACAATTGCAGATGCTTGCTAATATGGAGCTTTTAGAAAGCTTTATATATTTATAATCTCTGGTTAATACAGATTTTCCACAGCAGAACCCGCAGGGGGTTAATGAAATCACCTTCCAAAGTCTTCTAAATTGCATACACGATTCTAAGATTTTGTTCAATGCTGTCTTGCAGTTCTCCCAGACACTGAATCTATCGTACAGAAAATAGAGAAGTACTGAATTATCAATGGTACCCAAGTCATTTGCCCAGCATGCAATGTAAAATCTTGATCACTGAGCTTTTCATACATCCTAGAGAGCTGAAAACTTAGTCATGACTACAAAAACATCTTTGCCCCACTAAGAAATTTTGCACCATATGTACAGAACAGGGTAGAAAATACTAGACTGGAGTTCAAAGTGCTCATTCATTACAGTAAAGGTGGACATATTTTTCTGTTCCTCCCTCTTCCTGCAATCTAAACAGTCCTCCCAGCTTCCTGCATCCAGGACCAACTCCTGACACTCAGTTTTCTGAACTTCCTCATTCTTGCTTGCTAGCCAGTGTGGAAGCATCTTCCAGATATTTATTTGCTTTCCATAAGACCGAAGGGTATTGGTATATATCTAGACATGTCATACTAGTAGTTTTCAGGGTGCATTTTCACAAAGAATGAAAATGCTAGCTGATCTACCAAAGTATCTCAATATTTTTTCTTTGTCATGAGGTTTTCAACATCCTTCCATAGCAGTAAAATGCACTGGTATCACTCCTTTTTTCATAATTAACTTTCCAAGCTCAGGATGCTGTCACATTTAAAAATGACAAAAAAAAAAAATCAAACTGAGAGTTGCAATCTTCTTAACCCCTGTTCACATTCTGTAGAACACCACAAGTAACTGTCAATTTGCCTTCTTAATTGCCTTAGCATGTGTTGAATACGTCCTTCAGTTAAAACCTGCCTGAGGAATGGCAATTTCTGATGAAAAGACATAATGTGTAGTGTTGAGAATTAGTATATTTTATTAATTTTTTAAATAAAGTAATGAAAATCTGACAAGCACACAACTATTATTTTGTTCTCTTTGCATCAACACAGTGAGAAACCCTTCTAAATAGTATACCAAAACTATTAAAGGAGTTTGAACTGCTTTATCAGTTTAACAAACCAAGTTTCAAAGCCTATAGAGAACGTGAATAAAAATGGTACCTAATTCAGAATCCTGCCGTATGTATGAATATTCTGAAACATTTCAGTACCTCTAATATATTTGTACTGATTTGCTATCTTCCTCCTATTAGGAGTCACTCATTTTGGTTTCTTTTGAGAACTTAGGCTCTCAGGATCACATCATCACCCTATGAACTATAAAAATACAGAAACTAAAAACTAAAACTTGAATCCCTCAGTATTTACTGTTGCTATAGGTTGCACATGATGATAGTTTTATTCACTACCAGTTCTTAGAGTAGCCGTGTACTGTAAAATCTTGGTCAAGTAACACTAAAAAGATCTAATCCACTTTCTATTTTCCAGTGTGGATTGATTCTACTTCCCCTAATACCCAAACTATTACATTAAGGAAGAGAAGAATTGTTCTGTATTCACAAATCATAATAAGCTGAAATGTTTATTTAATAGGAGTATTATGTATGAGAATACTATTACATTACTATGGTTATGACCTTAAAAGGTCCCTTCCAACCCAAAGACTCTATGATTACTGTTTCTAGCAGTGCAAGGTCAACATGTATCCATTTATAACATTCATTACTACTAATGTACTACTCCAGGTTTCAAACCTGCAAATACTTATCTCCTCCCAGTATTGTGAGTACTTCTGCAAATTAAAATGTACAATTTCTGCTCTATCACAGTAGCCAATACAGCAGTCTCTAGTAAGGGGTTTATGTCCAACCTGACAATGAAGGGATTAATAAATATACTTCTATACTGGTATTTCACAGATCTAAAAAAAAAAAACCACCCTCAAAGCTAACAAAACAAAAAAACCCAACAGTCTGTGCAGGATCATTGGTTTTCTTTTTTCAAAATGACAATCTCTTTAAAGACATTTTTAAATTATTTCAAGGTCAAGAAATAATACTTGTCAAAACTCACTACTACTACTACTAAGAGAAATCATTTACCACGCACTGCAAGATCTTTAAAAGGCCACGCATAAACATCACGTATGCCAAAGCAACAGTTTGTATCAGCCTAGATAGCTATGGCATGTTTTCACATCAGTGATTTAACATTATCACTACAGGAGGCCTAAATATTTTCTTAATAGTAAGCTATCTTCTTCAGGAGTTCATGCCAATTCTGCAATAGCCACGTGCAAACTTGCAGACCAGGATCTTATTCCTGCCTAAAGCAATGAACTCTAAAGACATCTGCAGCTGGGCATAATGCCCATGTTGCTACAATTACAATGCTATGTCAGCTTCTCATTGTTTAAAGTGATGGATTTCATATCTGGGCACGGTATCTTGCTGAAGTCAATGGTATTTTTTTCTTGGAAGCAAGCTGGAATGGCATAGAACTGTGCCAATTCCAAAGCACTGTAATATGTTTCTACAGCCTTTTTCATAGGTAACGTTATATAGCAATTTCTATTGTGTAGCCTGCCAGCACTTTATCCTGAACAGGTGCACAGCAAACTTTCAGACAATTACAGTGCAATGTATTTGAGAAAATCAAAATATGAACAGCCAACCCTCTCGACAAAACAGCAACAGTAGCATGCAAGTAGACCGGCACATTATGTTTAACAGGCCCCTCAACAGGATCCCACTCTGTATATTAGATGGAGGATCACATGTTCATTGACAAGGGCAAAAGTGCTTTAAACTTTGAAACAATAGACAACATTCATTCTCAGCAATAGTTTCCAGTTGTATTCACAACTGAAGAGAAGCCTTTTGGCTTTCGAATATCTTCTTGTTACTCAGCCATCACAGAATGCGGTGTGATCCAAGATGTTTTCCCAAGGCTTACTCTTGTTAATTCAACACTAATAAAATACAATACCTTTGGTATCACGAATAAAATATAACTGCCCATTTCCATATTTGAACTTATAGTCTTTGAATAAAGGTTTGTAATATTCCATACAACAACAATAAAAAAAAGACTGTGAATATTAAGTACCTGGTTGAAATGTACAGCATCTTGGTCTGGTTCACAAAATGGAGGAAAAAAGCCAATACAAAGTTCTCTAGAAATCAGTGCTGAAACACTTTTTTTTTGCCAGAAACAGCAAAAAAGAATCCACTCTGCGCCTCCCACCCCTACCCACCACAACCAAAAAATCTACTGCTTAAATATGATTCAGTATGGGACACTTCATAAATATTGAGACCATACCAGATATACCTTATACATTAGCTACTGCACGTGCAAATTTGACCTGATGACCATAGAAACACCGATTCTTATAGAAAAAAATAGGTGCAGTCCTATTAAAAAAAATCAACCGAGATTACTTTATGTAAGTAACTTTTTAGAAAGAAATATACAGTTTTCCACAAATATAACTAACTAAAACCATCTTTGAAACAGTTATTCCAAAGGTAAGCACATAAGAAGCTGACAATATTTTGGAAAAGACGTAAAGGGATAGCTTCCCACTACAGACTCTGCTCACAGGGATACACTGTTCAGGCATTAAAATCACCTGAAAGAGGTTCACAACGAGACAAGAGGCTGCCTCCTCTGCCTTGCAAAGGGCTGCAGAGCGCAGCACCGACAGGCCCCAAAAAACGGGTAACCGGGCTACCTCCACAAAATCTTCCGTGCGGCCCATCCGTGAAACGTGCGGTTAGCAGGCGCTGAGGCTAGAATACCCTGGAAGGAGACATTTCCAGATCCGTAACTCCTTTGTGCTATGCGGCTCCGGGCAGGTTGTAAAACCTCTCCAGGCCTCAGCGCTCCCCTGAGACAGGTACAACCACCCCGAGCTCCGGATGACGCTGGTAAATGCGACCGTGTGCAAAGCAGCTCGAGACCATTGATCAACATACTGTAAATGAGCAAACTATTGCTAGTTCTTCATCGTCCGCTGCTCCGTGCTTGGGAACCCGGTTTTAGCAAAGCGGATTGTACAGAAAATCACAGTATCTTCACGGAACTTTTAAGAGGCTGGTGAAAAGTCCCACCAGAATTTCTCAGGCACCTCGGGAGCGTTATCGGGGTGCCACAAACAGGTTCAGTAGCAGGCCCAGCGGCACAGCGCGTTGCATTGTGGTGGGCAGCAGGGGGTCGAGGCAAGAAAAGGGTTATCAGACAGTGAGTAATGGAACACCTGCTGTCACCTATAGTCCGCTCTGAATCCACGCTATACAGTTTCATCACTGACAGCATCCGAGTGTGAGTAATGCCGCAGGCCAAACATGGACCTGTCTGTCAACCTCCCGGTGTTCGGACAAAATGTCCTGAGAAGCTGATGTAGTAACGACATTCAAGAAACACAGGAACCATGCCTGGGTCCCAGCCCCTCAGCAACGGCACCACTGATTCACGCTGTGGGTATTATTCTTAAATTCTATGAAACCTTTCGTTGCATGAGAGTCACATACATGGACTCAATATGGCCCCTCAGGACTACTCAAAACCTTCCTCGCTTTTAAAGCTTTTCAGCGCTGAAAAGAATTTGCACTGGTACCTCTAAATGGAAGCACGAGGGCAGGCAGAAGTGCCGCAAAGCACCCAGGCACGCTGTCTCGCCAACGCCGGCCGGACCCACAGCCACGTGCTGCCCCGCACCCACCTCCCCAGCCGTCGTCCGCAGAGGTGCCGGACAGGACTCCGGACTTCAACGCACACAACACAAGCGCTGCTCATTCGTCATGCACAGGGCGTATGGCCAAGACCTGGAGGCCCTCTCCTCCACCTGGCCTCCTCAGCATCTCGAAGGAAGTAAAGGGAGACATTTATACACGCCTGCAGTCAAGGGTTACGGGAGCTGGATCCTGAGCCCCACTAAAATCAGGCGGGTTGAATTTTCTCTCTTCCCTTACTACATCACCGAACGGAAGAAAAAAATTTCTAGAGTTTCCCTCTGAATGTGAATCAACAATTCTGGCTCTTTCTAAAGTCACCTTTATTCTACAAAAGCTTCTACCGATTTTAAAGATACGCTTTCTTGCAGATGATCTGCAGGATTTCTGGTACCTGCTGCAGTGGGTACGTGCTACGAAAAGATCAAACAACTCTACACCCGTTTCCTAAATCACCATAGGTAGCAAAAACCTGAGAATCAGTAAAAATATGTACAAATGCTTCTTTATCATAGAATCATATTTATACTGGAATTTACATATACTGGAATTTATACTGGAATATAGAGCCATATTTATACTGGCATTATATATTCTATGTTTATATTGGATTAGGAAAAGGATGTGTATACCGTGGTGTTCAGATCATTATTATACACTCAGAACTAATGAAGTCTCTGCCTACGTACAAGAAATTCCCTGAGAAATTGACTTTATAAACTGGCACTACGGTGGTAATCAGCTCTAAAAGATGGTATTTTCCTTTCTAGGAAGGATTTCAGACAAGTGGCACTGAATCAATAGCTACTGCTCTTCTCTAATGTTCTGTAGGTTCTTCAGCCAATTTAGAGTTGCTGCCTACCTAAAAAGAAGAAATTTGAAATCATTTAAAAACCCTCGAAATTTATCCAAGTCACTGGAAAACACAAAAACAGCTTTCAGTGTTAGCCTCAAAGTAAAATAAAATCTTTTTAGGTACCCTTTCACCTTGCCAGAACTCAATCGCTGGGGAAGTACTGTATTTCAGGCAAAGACATCCGAGAAGAAAAAAGCTTCTATAAAACGCCGCTGAAAATCCAATTTCTAATCACTCAATTACTTGAGTTCTGCGGCTCCCTTCCACGTGAGGACAGAGATGTTGGCGTGGAGGGGATGGGGAGATCAGAGCAACAGATGGGCAGTGCAGGGTACTCCGTTTATTACCGTATTCATAGCTACAGGGCTCCTGTATCACCAAATAGGTGGCCACAAACACCACCTTACGGTGGGGCTGCCATTAACCTGTCCGGTTAATATTCTGCCCAGAATTCTCATTTTCATAATACACAGTGCTAGCTGTAACCTACCCAAGCACTGCCCTAGATAAATGAGACTTGACTAAATCTCCCCGGCTCAAAGTGACTAGATTAATCCAGCATGTGCCAGAGAACAAAGGTAACATTTCTTATAACACATACAGGCGGGAGGCCAGAGGGTGACAGAAACCACAGCAGCAACCACTGATTAGCCTCGAGGAAGGAGGAAGTCAGAGGTACCGGCCTGGGGCTACATGATTATGCCAAATCTAATGTAGAGAGCAATAAATAATTAAGACAATAGTCCCAGGGCAGGCAGAGGGGCCGGGTGGGGAGAAAGGCGATACATGGGTGTCGGATACCTTGTAGAAGCTGCAGCCTGATGAGAAAAGCTGCTACGTGTTGTAGCCGAGCTGCCACCTCCGTACCTTGCATGTCGCCTGGTTGAGTGAGTGTCCCATTCCCCCAGCGGTGGAGAGGTCTGAACTGTAGGACTGAAGCTCCGATTTATAACACACATGTTTGTAGGACAGGAATTTCTACTGACCCACTGTATCTGTCTTGCCAGACATATTATCTTGCCAGATATTTATTAAATACATCTTAGTTTATATGTCAACACGGGATGTGGTTCTCTTCCAGTGGCCACCTCACCCAGTCTCCTATGACTACTTCTGAGTGTTAGTAGCAACTCAGTGCACTACTAACTATAGCAATATGAAGACTCGTAACTGCTTCACAAAAGTTCTTAGAAGAATTAAGATACCATGAGGAAAAAAAGGAAGGGAAAAAAAAAAAAGTATTTCAATGACCTCATAAAAAACCCAAGCAGATGAAGTTTGCAATGTAACACACAAATGTCACATGCTCTTTTGGAAAGGTTAATAAAAAAAAAAATAAAAATCTTAAAAGCAAATCCAAAGCCTTGTGCCTCACATCTGAAAATATGCCGGGTATTTGCTCTTACAAACAAAAACTACCTTAAATGGCAGAAATCACTTGTAAAGAAAGTCAGAATGTTTTTAAACTAAATTATTTCTCCTGAACAAGGAAGTCTTTTTGCATTTATACAAAGCAAGCATTCTAGACAGACAAGGAAAGAGACACAGGAGTGCTGTCAAGCTTTTTCCAAGGTTTAGCCATTTGATAAAGCCTTTGATAATTTATTCATGAATGTTTAATCTGGGGCTTTAATCTTCAAACTGCTTCCTAACAGATTTGCTTTGTTTCCCTTCCATATTCTGCCCCCACATAATTACTTTTTAGTTTTGCAAGTGATTTTCTGTATCAATCCTTGCCCAGCAAGGAATACGTCCATCATCCAAACTTAACTATGCTTATCACAAATTAGTGAAAAGTAGCGGTGAAAAAAAGTCGCTCATGTTGTTTACTTAGACTAAATTAAAAGGCACATTTCTGGCACATGAGGCAACCACTAAAATATAGGCATTTCAAGTACTGAAAAGTAAATGAACACTTTCCTTCATCTCTAGTTTGCTGCAAGTCACGCTAATTTATTCATAAGTGTTACGAAGAAATGTCACTTTCATTTCAAATACTAACACTTCAGTTTGAATGTCCAGGAGAATATACTAGATTGAAATTACACTTGAAGGTTTATTTTCTCAAACAACATCAACTGAGCTTATAAAAATAACAGCACTCTAACGAGTAAAGTAATTATTTTGGGTTGAGTATGAGGTACTGAGTGATGAAGGCAGAAGGACAGAGACAGAGAATATGGCTTCCCATGCTCATGAAAGACAATGATTGTGGCAGTATTTCTTGAAGAATTGTTTATAAGGATAAACAAACACATTAGCAAAAAAAAGTTGAGCATAAATACCTTCTATAACTGTACTGACCAGCATGTAGACTCATTTCCTCATTTGTTAATATTGTGAAAAAGGAAAAAAAAAAGTCAATTGCAGCATATGTTCATAAGAGGCTTAAAAAGACATGAAGAGCTTTCAAAAGCAGCTACTGTCACTTCTGAGGTCAACAAATTATTTTAGGGTCAACTATGTCAACTTTTTGCAGCCTAAGTATAATGTGTAGCGGAGTATTCCATTCACCTTTTGTAACAAATGGCAATTCTCTAGCTAAAATAGTCATTTAACCAATTTTTTCCTTTAGAAATTGATGCAGTTGAATTAGTTCCAATCTGAAACAGGCTGAAGCATTTCGACACTTATCTTGAATAGTCTGCCGCTGGGCTTGCATGTAACAAGTAGAGTAAAAGGTTTTCCAAGGACAGTGCTCTGCTGTTAAATATCTTAGATCAGGAATGAGCCCCAAACCTAAACACCTGCTAACAGAATCAGTGAAAATTAATGAACCCTCAATGGTATTAAAAGCCATGGTATTTATTTAGGTACTCAAATATAGATGTGAAGAACCTAATGTCTTGGATCACTACTTACTGAAACAGACCCTTCTCCTGGATGTCAACAGCATATAAAGAGGAAATCTGGATACCAGTTACATTCCTGTACTTCAAAAACACCTCTTGTTTGTCAGTCTCTGTAAAAATCAGGAGTCAAATGTGAAAAAGAGATTAGGCACACATCCAGAATGTTAGAGAGACATAAGTATATTTGGCAAACTAGTTGATAAGAAGCTCACTTATGCTAGGATAAAAGCACAAAACCCAAAACTGACATACCTAGAGGTTCTTAAAAAACACCAAGTACTATATTTTATGAAAACAGATTTTCATTTTATGATGCAAATCTCCTCTTACATATTACTACATCCTGAGTTCTAAATAAATTTTTGGAGTGATAAGATAATCCAGCTATCCAAATTGTTTTGAGACATTTTCATGTTATGAATAACATTCCATTAGGACATTTTCAGCGCAGAGTCCCACAGACTGAACCTCAGTTCTCTTTCCATTCCAGACAAAAAGCAAATGTGGCGATTAAAAGCTCTTAATACTAACAGTATCTATATATTCTGGTTTTCCCTGAGGGCAAGGGGTTCACAGAATTTGCTGGAATGGAAGGATTTGATGACTGCATGGAATAGAGTGAATTATACATCATTATAGTTCAACACAAACACCTATGGAGAGGTGAACTTGGTTATCTAGGACAACTAGCTAAATTTTTAAAACCAGGATTGGACCTTCCCAATTTAGGTGGTAAACTGTCACTGCATACCCTTCACCATACCGTCACAGCTCGCTGTTTCTTTCACTATTTAAAAACTATTTTGATGTCATCCCATTGCTTGACTAATTTCTTCTTTCGTGATATCATTACAGAAAAATTTTAGACACACACCTGGCACATCTAAAAACTAATTACATCAAAAAGCAGCAGCCTGCTCAATGAACAAAAGCAAAACCACAAGATACTGAGGTACTAGTGCAAAGCAGTCTTCACGTGAGGCACAAAAAAATAGCACATGGTGGATTTATGATAAAAACCTCCCCATTCACACGGGAGATATATCCTCAACAACTCCTGACACATTATTCACTGGCTGTGTCACAGCTGAAGCAGGGTCTACAAACCTCAGAGGGAACTTTTTGAGCTTTGACAACTATAACTATATGAAACTTTCTCTATCTGCACCCAATGCCAGTCACTGTCATATGTACAACATCGATAGAGGCCACTGCACAAAAAGGACTTCTGTTGCAAACGTGAATGGGTAGAGACCTCATAAAGGGCCTAATCGTCTCCTTATTTGCTTTGGAGCAATTAAACAGTACTTATTCCACCACCTTTGCAGCCTTCTCACTTTGAAAGGTTTCCCTTCCAATACCTTGCTTCAGCTGACAGTCAGTTCCCAGAAGGAAGGAAGGTTTCAGAAATGGTTCCCACAGTCAGCAAGGGATCCACCACACAGCAGTTCCCTCATGATACAGGCTACGCCCTCCTGAGAAACAAATTTCCACAGTTTTCAGATTTTTCTATTTATTACAAACATTTCTTTAGTACTAATGAGATTTCCCCATCTGATTAAAAAAAATAAACAAGCTGACAAAGTGCACCGCTACCAGAACAGGGAACCATTAATTCAGACAAAAGGTGCTTAGAATAGGCAATTTTATTCTTTCCTGAGTGCACTGTAGTCATTATAGAGATAATTTGTATTAAAAAGGGTCAATCTCTAAAGACATGTCAGAGATGGGTAGTACTGAAAAATGCAAAATAGTTGAAATCTGCATTATATTACAGTTTAATTCAAAAAATGCATAATACACAACCTTCTATTAGTTACTCAGACGTATCTCGTCAAAACTCTGACCAAGGCCACATTAGGTTTTACTTGGGGAAAAAAAAAAGGCTAAGTGCCACACAGCTCTTAGCTGATGAGTAATATCTATCCTTCTTGATGCTCAGACAGTCCCACAGACCACTGCCAATCAACGCAACTAGCATCTGTGATCTTGTTTTTATAGAACTTGAAGATGACTCAGTAGATAGGCTACCTACAACCTCCTTGCTAAAAAGCCAAACCAAAGCTTTGATGAAGTGCAGTCAAGCATCTGTACAACAGCATATTAACAAGTGTCCCAAGCACAGAGTAAGCAGAACTCCTGAAGTGTCATTATTGGGAAAAAATGTCAATCCAAGTTGTGGAAAGTGATGGCTCAGTCTGTACTTGGATGGGCTTGTGATCATTTCATCAAAAGGAAATTATTTCCACTAAATTCTGCAAGCAAATTCTCTGTCAGTCAAGAGTGTTTTTAATGAACATGGAGAGAGAGCAGATTGCACTCTTACACAGAATGTCCTGTGAGGGCTAAGAAAGCCTGTGAAGTTATTCTTTGAAAATGTTTCCATGTGTAAATAACCTGGCACCTGGCCCACAAAACAAACAGATACTTTGCAGTCTCACAGTAGAGCTATTTTGGGAACCATGATAAGTTCTAGAAGCTTCACAATAACACAAAAAAAATTCTCCAGAGACACTACTTTGTATTGCATTTAACAGGAAATGACTGTGGCCAACATCCTTTCTTTCTCCCCTTCTTCTGTAAGAAATTATTTACTTATAGTGATACAGCATCAGAGGCTAAATTAAGGGGAAAAAAAACCAAAACAACAAACCTTGGGAAGAAGGCAACAAAACGCACTCTGTATTTCAGGTCACTTTGTGGTCCAAGGACAGCAGACCGTCATAGCTGTTCTGTGACAGTATCCACTTGTAGCCACACATATATTCTGAGCTTGGATGAGTCACTAAAGCATCAGGTTCACTTCTCCGTGAAACCCAGTTTAACTTCAGTGCTGTATATGTCAGATTCTCCAAGGTGCCAATTATGATGCTGGAAATGGATTCACCATTTCTTGGAAGTGGCATTACAGAGAAACACTGAGTAATTAAAAATAATCATTAAAAAAATGCATTTTAATACTCAATTCTTAGAATCTCTGTAACAGGCTTGTTGACCCACTAGCTAAAGAGGAGTTTCAATAAAAAGGCTAAGGAGTATATACATATTTTATGCTTTGAAATATCTGTATCTAACACTATTCTGGCAGAACCTACATTTTATCCTCTGTCATCCTACAGCATAGGAATACATTACAGATTAAATAAAAAAACCTTTTCTTGCATTTGTTCATCATCTGTTTGTCTTTTAAATACTTTGTGAGATACAAATATCCTTCCATCAAAGATAACAGAAGAAAAGATACTTCTTACCTTAAAGAAAAATTCATATAGCTTTGGATATAGCCTGACTTGTATCTGAGTGATTCTGGCAAGTTCCTTTTTGAACCTGCATTTTATTCTTTTATTTTTATTTCATAGACTATGTTTGCAGCTCAATTTCCTCCGTAATGGCATTTTAGGCATTCATAAAAAAACTCGTGAATGTGTCTGCAAGCAAGTACTCATCTCCCCAGGTAGTTTTAGGAGATAAACTCAGGGTAGCTCTGCAGGCTGGATGTCCCACTGTTTTCTAATCCTCTTGCTATTACTTGACTCCATTTTCTAGAAAACTGTGCCCTTCATTTATTTTGTGTCAGCACTGTGATTGCTATTACTTTTCTCCTGCTTTATCAACTACAGGCTTCTAGTTATCTGCCAGCATAGCCGAAGTCAGGTATTGAGCTGAAAATGTTATTAGGTTGCATTGCTGGAAGAAAAGAAGGCACAACAAGAGTCATATCACTGTAGCTATAGAAAGAAAAAAAATTTCAGAAAAAAATTCCGCTACGCGTAAATGCAGTCTACAGTATTCAATACCGTACTCCAATAAAGGATAGAGGTTTGCAACATTAGACTTCACTGAGTAATATGAATTAAAAGCTTTTCTGGTTTTGCAAGCAATTATCCAAAGGTTACAAAAAGTCCAGCTCCAATTCTCATTTGATTTATACTTCATAGAGCAATTCATATATCATGTGCTCAGATTTTATTACCTTACCTGTCAAGAAGTAAAGAAACAGCTATTTCAACCAAACTGTTCAGTTAACAAGCTCGAATCTGTATGTTCAGCAACTATTCGCTCAATGTATGAAAACTGTAGCTTGCCACACACAGAGGCACCCTATAAGTTATATTCACAACTTTTTCTGAATAGTTCATTCTAGCTACTGCATGTTCAGTTATGTAACAATCTAACACAGCTATCCCTCCCCTTACATGAATATATTCTCATTGCAGTGATAACAGTTTAATATGTAAATATAAACAAATCAGATTACATAAATGACAGACAATACCATACTTGAACTAAAGATCGTTAGAAAAAAAAGAGATGCCTACTGAGACCATGCCAACCCAGAATCATTTAGGTTGGAAAAGATGCTTAAGGTCATTGAGTCCAGCTATAAAACTAACACTGCCAAGACCACCACTAAACCACGTCCCGAAGCACCACATCTACATGGCTTTTAAATACCTCCAGGGATGGTGACTCAACTACTTCCCTGAGCAGCCTGTTCCAATGCCTGACAACACTTTCAGTGAAGAAATTTTTTCCTAATATCCAATCTAAACCTCCCCTGCTGCAACTTGAGGCCATTTCCTCTTGTCCTATCGCTTACTATTTGGGAGAAGAGACCGACACCCACCTCACTACAACATCCTTTCAGGCAGTTGTAGAAAGCAAATCTCCTTTTCTCCAGGCTAAACAACCCCAGTTCCTTCAGCTGCTCCTCATAAGACTTGTGCTCTACACCCTTTACCAGCTTCGCTGACCTTCTCTGGACACGCTCCAGCAACTCAATGTCTTTGTTGTAGCGAGGGTCCCAAAACTGAACACAGGATTCAAGGTGCGGCCTCACCAATGCCGAGTACAGGGGCACAATCACTTCCCTACTCCTGCTGGCCACACGATTTCTGATACAGGCCAGGATCCTGTTGGCGTTCTTGGCCACCTGGGCACACTGCCGGCTCATGTTCAGCCAGCTGTTGACCAACTCCCCCACATCCCTTTCCGCCAGGCAGCTCTCCAGCCACTCCTCCCCAAGCCTGTAGCGTTGCATGGGGTTGTTGTGACCCAAGTGCAGGACCCGGCACTTGGCCGTGTTGAACCTCATACAGTTGGCCTCAGCCCATCGATCCAGCCTGTCCAGATCCCTCTGCAGAGCCCTCCTGCCCTCCAGCAGATCAACACTCCCACCCAACTTGGTGTCATCTGCAAACTTACTGAGGGTGCACTCGATCCCCTCATCCAGATCATTGATAAAGATATTAAACAGAACTGGTCCCAATACTGAGCCCTGGGGAGCACCGCTTGTGACTGGTCACCAACTGGATTTACCTCTATTCTCCACAACTCTTTGGGTCTGGCCTTCCAGACAGTTTTTAACCCAGAGAAGAGTACACCCATTCAAGCCATGGGCAGCCAGTTTATCCAGGAGAATACTGTGGGAAACGGTGTCAAAGGCTTTACTAAAGCCCAAGTAAACAGCATCCACAGCCTTTCCCTTATCCATTAAGCAGGTCACCCGAGGTTGGACCACTTACGTTCAGTATGCCGCATTTCTGTGATCTTTACATTGTACGCTAATAGCAACTGATTGCTTGGTTTCTAAACTATTTTAGCAGTATGTTTTTAGAATTTTCCTTCTACGTGTATAGGAATTCTTTTTCTTTTCCTACTACTTAGCAGAGAGTTTATCTTAATCCATATATGTACCTAGAGCATGATGAAAGGTTCACAGTTTGGTTAGCAGGTTGCCAGAGTTCAATTAAATAATTTACAGCACACAGCATTAATGCATGGGCCTTGGCAATACATCTCATGCCATCTGTTTGAAAAGTTTCGAGGCCTCAAAGATTAGTCAGACAGAAATATTAATTCTTACTCGGAATGCATATTGTGGTATGCCAGTAAGCCACAAAGGAAAGAAAGTATCAATTCACGTCACCAAAAAAAGTAAAAAAAAAGTTGGTGGATCATCTATATGATCAGGTGAACAAACGAGACAAAACCAAGAAGTAACTTAAAACTGTAGAGAGACCATTTACAATTCAAGCCCTTTGTGAGAAGGGGTAAAAAATAAATGCTACTCAGCTTGGTTTACATTGGCCATATGTAGAGAACCAGGTAAAACGGTAAAACATCAGATAATATTTTAATTCTAGGTTCTGCAGGTTTTTTCTATTCATAACTTGGAGAGAACTTCTGAAGCAATTTTACTTTAGGTAAAGGCTCATGAGAAAACCCAGGTTGCATCAAGTATTCAAAAATAACAAAGCTACTCCCACAAAATAATCCCTAGGGGAAAAAAAAATCTCTTAATTGTAACTTTCTTCAAGGTTAATAATACCGAAATCCTTTGACCTGGTTAAGAACAGAGACTGGGCTCAAGGTAAACACCACATGAAACAGAGGTTTTTGAGCGTGACAAAACACTGAGCCAAGGTGGAAACGTGGGACTCAGCACTGTTCACAGAGCTAACACCTGAGAAAGGGCATCCAGCACCCTAATGGTAGAAGAGTCTCTGCTGAAGAAAGCCAAAGAAGAGGAAATCAGTTCATGCCCAGTAAGAGCTCAAGACCTAGAAGGAAAATATAAAAAATTCTGTCAGATTTTGATGACAAAAAGGTTAGAGTGGCTGATGGGTAAATATGATGGACATAGGGGTTGTTGTGTGGTAAGGGAAGAGGCCAAGGTACAAACAAGGTTTACATTTCTCTTCAGAAGTATCTCAGCTGGTTTGTTTCCTGAGGAAAAAGCACTTGTTTTCCAGATCTAATCACTTCAATCAGAAATTCTCTCTTTTTTTTTTTTTAAACAATATGTAGGAAAAATAGCTTACTGATGAGCTATGGTGTCACCTCCTTTCTGGGTGTTCTTAGGCTTTATAGAAGATATTCATTACTATTCATATTACTGACACTTCTGCACTGGAATTCACCACAACAGCAGCAATATTTCACAGCACACAGCTATTTCTGATCACAGGGCTGCTGCTGGCATGTGAACTTTCTAAATCGATATTATGTTAAGTAAATAAGAAATGCCATTCTTAAAGCAGTAAATTAAGTTCATTTGAAACAATGAGGAAACAAAATCCACAGAGGGACAGAGAGTCTATCGATTTTCCAAAGATCTCCTCGATGTTGTCCTACTAGATCACTGTACGGCACAGTGTACACAAAAGGCCTTCGTTGCTTTGACAGTAATTTATATTCCTTCATCAAAATCACGTGCTTCCTGAAAAACTTCCTGGACTTGGAGCATGCTGCTTTTATTCAAGCAGATGCAGTGCTGCTACATTGCTTAAAGCTGACACCGGCTTTGCAAGACACAAGCACTCGAGTATGTCTGTCTGTTCACAGAGAAAGGGGTACTCAGTAGCTGAAATGGAATGTGATGGTTTAACACAGGAGAAGACCATAGGAAACGAAATGGGTATTTGGATGCCCACAATTTTAAGAGATCTAGGTGCCGGAACATACTAGCTTTTGCCAGCGCCATTCTCTCAAAACATATTGTCAAAGCCCGTGTATCCAAAGGTAGTAACTTAGAAGACATGGGTAACCACCTGCTGTGCTCTAAGCTAGTGAAATGTTTTCTAATGTGCAAGAAAGTCTGCTTGAATCTAATTTAATTACCTTGGGCATGCCAGAAGAGGTAACCTTTTCCATTTCACTTTCTTTCAGAATAATAATTAAGCACTTTTTAGTATGAAACTAGCTTTGATCCCAAATTTACACCAGCCGTCATCACCATCACTTGAAAGCACTCCTGTCATTTCCACTTCTTTGTTTAACAAACTTGAAACACAGGCTAATCTCACTCAGATCACTTCACCTGTTTGTAAGAAATTTAATACGTACAGGGAGGGACAGACAGAGATAAAGTGACATGATGCATCGAGCTCCTTATGCCAGCAGGTTTTTTCATGGAAATCACTATTTGGCAAATGCACAAGTCAGATTACTGAACAATGTGCCACTCCCAGTATTTTGTCTACAGGATATTATGTAACAGCTGCTCTACTGACAATACCTTCCCTTTCTGGGGCAAGGTAGGCAGGCAGTAGAAAGCAGTTTCACTTTTAGCTCAAAGAATCTTATTCCTTATGGATGAGAAGCCAAATGAGAGCTTATGGGTCAGGATTAAAGGGAGGGCAGGGACACGTGATAGTGGGGGTCTACTACAGGCCACCTGATCAGGAAGACCAAATGCGTGAGGTCCTCCATAGAGTGATTGGAGCAGCCTCATATTCACAAGCCCTGGTCCTCATGGGGGACTTCAGCCACCCCACTATCTGTTGGAGGGACAACACAGCAGGGCATCAACAATCTGGGAGATTCCTGGAACGTGTTGATGATAACTTCCTTCTCCAAGTGATAGAGGAGCCAATGAGGAGCGGTGCTATGCTGAACCTTGTTTTCACCAAGAAGGAGGGGCTGGTGGGAATGTGAAGTTCAAGGGCAGCATTGGCTGCAGTGATTGCGAAATGGTGGAGTTCAAGATCCTTAGGGCAGCAAGGTGTGTGCACAGCAAGTTCACTACCCTGGACTTCAGGAGAGCAGACTTCGGCCTTTTCAGGGATCTGATTCGTAGAGTACCAGGAGATAAAGCTCTGGAAGGAAGAGAGGCCCAAGAAAGCTGGTTAACATTCAAGGATCACCTCCTCCAAGCTCAGGAGCGATGCATCCCAACAAAGAGGAAGACAGGCAAAAATGTCAGGAGGCCTGCATGGATGAACAAGGAACTTCTGGACAAACTGAAACACAAAAAGGAAGCCTACAAAGGGCAGAAGCAAAAGGACAGGTAGCCTGGGAGGGATACAGATAAATTGTCCAAGCAGACAGGGATCTGGTTAGGAAAGCTAAAGCTCTGATGGAATTACATCTGGCCAGGGACATCAAGGGCAAAAAGCTTCTATAGATACATTGGTGACAAAAGGAAGACTAGGGAAAATGTGGGCCGTCTCCAGAAGGAAATGGGAGAACTGGTTACCTGGAATAAGGAGAAGGCTGAGGTACTCAATGACTTTTTTGCCTCAGTCTTCACCGGCAAGTGCTCAAGCCATACTGCCCAAGTTGCAGAAGACAAAGGCAAGGACTGGGAGAATGAAGAACCGCCTGCTGTAGAAGAAGATCAGGTTCGAGACCATCCAAGGAATCTGAAGGTGCACAAGTCTATGGGACTTGATGAGATGTATCCGTGGGTCCTGAGAGAACTGGCAGAGGAAGTTGCTAAGACACTATCCATCATATTTGAGAAATCATAGCAGTTCTCAGTAACTGGAAAAGAGGAAACATAGCCCCCATTTTTTAAATGGGGAAAAAAGAAAGACCCAGGGAACTACAGGACAGTCAGTCTCCCCTCTGTGCCCAGCAAGATCATGGAGCAGATCCTCCTGAAAATGATGCTAAGGCACATGGAAAATAAGGAGGTGATTGGTGACAGCCAGCATGGCTTCACTAGGGGCAAATCATGCCTGACAGATTTGGTGGCCTTCTGGTGGCATTACAGCATTGGTGGATAAGGGAAGAGCAACTGATGTCATCTACCCGGACTTGTGCAAAGCATTTGACACTGTCCTGCATGACACACTTGTCTCTAAATTGGAGAGAAGTGGATATGACAGATAGACTACTCGGTGGATAAGGAACTGGCTGGATGATTGCACTCAAAGACTTGCAATCAATAGCTCGATGTTCAACTGGAGACCAGTGATGAGTGGTGTTTCTCAAGGGTCAGTATTGCGATCGGTGCTGTTTAACGTCTTTGTCAGCAACATGGACAGTGGGATTGAGTGCACCCTCGGCAAGTTTTCCAGCAACATCAAGCTGTGTGGTGTGGTCAACACACTGGAGGGAAGGGATGCAATCCAGGCGGATCCTGACAGGCTTGAGAGGTGGGCCCATGCAAACCTCATGAAGTTGAACAAAGTAAGGTCCTGTACATCAGTCAAGGCAAAGCCAAGCACAAATACAGGCTGGGGGGGAAATGGATTGAGAGCAGCCCTGAGGAGAAAAACTTGGGGGTGTTGGTTGATGAGAAGCTCAACAGCACCCAGTAAGGTATGCTTACAGCCCAGAAGGCCAACCGTATCCTGGGCCGCATCAAAAGAAGTGTGGCCAGCAGGTCGAGGGAGGTGATTCTGCCCCTCTACTCCGCTCTGGTGAGACCCCACCTGGAGTCCTGTGTCCAGCTCTGGAGCCCTCAGCACAGGAAAGACATGGACCTGTTGGAGCAGGTCCAGAGGAGGGCCACAAAAATGATCAGAGGGATGGAACACCTCTCCTCTGAGGACAGGCTGAGAGAGTTGGGGTTGTTCAGCCTGGAGAAGACTCCAGTGAGACCTTGTAGCAGCCTTCTGGTATCTGAAGGGGGCCTACAAAAAGCTGGAAAGGGACTTTTTAGCAGGGCCTGTAGTGATAGGACAAGGAGTAATGGTTTTAAACTGAAAGAGGGTAGATTTAGACTAGATCTAAGGAAGAAATCCTTCACTATGAGGGTGGTGAGACACTGGAACAGGTTGCCCAGAGAAGCTGTGGATGCCCCATTCCTGGAAGTGTTCAAGGCCAGATTGGACGGGGCTTTGAACAACCTGGTCTAGTGGAAGGGAACCCTGCCCATGGCTGTTGGAACTAGGTGATCTTTAAGGTCCCTTCCAACCCAACCCATTCTATGATTCCAAGATTCCCTTATTGGAAAAGGTAAACCTAACAAGAAAAAGAGATTACCAACTTACTGGATAGACAACACTGAGCTCATTCTAAAACTTCAGTGTTAGCATAAGGTGTCCAAATTTTGATGTCTAGACAGAGGGATTTTAGTGCTGTATACATACCCATTAAATAATGGAACAAGAACAAGCTTTTCATGCAAAGCCAGTGCATTACAGTCATTTCATGAAGGCAGTTATGCTAGTCTTCAATAAAGATAATACTCCAGCCACACTTCAATACCATGCTTAATTATTACGTTATATGTATAGTGAGAAGGAAATGCAGGAAGTTCTGTATGAAACCAGCAAAAGTATGAAGTACAGCAGCAGTGGTTTTGGAAGTAAAACCAGTGCTCAATCAATTTCATTCACCTCTGTGAACGGGAAATATATTTGCTCCCTCAATTCAAAATAAGCTGTGTTTTATTCCACAACTTAATAGAGGCTTTAAGAAAACACACAGCTCCGTTGATCCACTTGGCTTGCCTATCACACGGTACTCAGACTCATATGTCAGAAAAGGCATATAATTTAATGATCAAAGCCAAGGAACTGGGAATCAAGCCACCTGGCTAATTGGGGGGGGGGGGGGTGATTAAGGATAAGTTGTGACTGTTAGTTGCTCAGGTGCATACCAGAATAGGAGCTCACAAGGCCTTTGAACTTCTGCAGCAACGCTAATAACTAGGTACAATCTCAACCTCTGCTCAAGGCCAAGCTTGTATATGGCTGATATTTTGTACTTCAACCATTACCAAGGTCAGAGCGTAGATGAGGAAAGAAGTTCCCCCGGAGGGTGGCTAACTTGCTTTAGCTCTGAGAGAGGCAGAAATGCTAACGGAGACCTACGCCTTCCTCTGGAGCAGCAGTTGCTTGCCTGCTATTAGGTGCGATCCTCTCCTATGCACACAGCACGCTCACATCTAGACCTTCCCCTCCTGAAGGCCTCTATTTTTGATTTCCATCCTTCACAAAATGCTCTAAGTTCCTTGCATGTGCACATTAGTCTTGTGACTAGGAATAAGCAGCACATAGTGAAGTTTTAGCTGAAGATACAGGGGCAGACCCTCCAAAAAACGTACCACTAATCAGGTGCAAAGCTTCTACAGCACAGACGAAAGTCAGAAACTGTTCAGAGGTGTGCTGTGGTAAAATCTGAACCATTCCATGGATTCTGATCCATCAACATGAGAAATAAAACAACCTATATAAAACTGCTTGGTTTAAATCACCCATCAAAAAATCTGATACGGAAAAATCATAACTGCTTCTAGAAATCTCATTAGAACAGAACATAAATTTCTAGAATTTGCCAACTTTGATCCCATTTGCCATGTCGCAGGATAAAAGTCTGCAATGATAATCTGGCGTTTGCTCATCCATGGAAATCTGTGGATCTGTACAGCACCGCCATTGAGATTAAGAAACCTTCACATTTTGGAGACGCTGCAGTTGACCGGCGTCCAATCTTTCTGCTGGGCAGAGCTGCCAGCGCCTGTGCTCATCTCAGCGGTTGCCTCAGGTGCGCACGCTCCAGAACCACACTGCATCGGAGCGGCAGACCTGAGCCCCGCTTGCTGAGGGCTTCCTACTGCCCGTTATCAGGTCGTGTGCCTTTCAAGCATCCCCAAAGATGATGCCATTATGGGCTGGATAAATGATCTCAGCAAGCTACACATAGTCTATAAGCACCTGCGGCAAATGAGTTATTTTATCAGGAGGTTTGGAGTGCTTTATCAATGACAGAAAGGTAATAATGACTTAAAATATTGATGCACTCAGATCCAGCATGAACAGCATCCAAACAATTAACAAAGCTTTTCTGAACTCCTTTTCCAAGCAGCCACATAATTAGTGTCTCCTCCTAGGAACACTTTTTGGCCCAAATCCTCTTTCCTTTTGTCAGCAAACACCAAAGACTATTCCTGATCTCCCTATTCTCGTGTAATTGCTGCCTTAGCACCAACAAAAGAAATATTAAACACATCTTGATGCCTAACTCATTTTCTCCCTCTAGTTACAATTAGGTGCTTCAGCTCACAAACCAGTGAGGTGCTGGCTTTTATCCACTACCACCAAGCTCTATTTTCAGATCCTGTACAATCACCCTTGAATTGTAGGAAGTTATTTCTATCTCTCATTCTTGTTCTAAAACAGATGGAAGTGGAATTCAGGATTTTGACTCGTGTAAGTGAAGAATAATTTAAAATAATAAAGCTCAATTACATGCAAGGCCAGATTACATGCAAGAAAAGCAACTGTGGGAAGCCCTTGGAGGGCATGAGATACAAGGAGGGAACAGACAGAAGAAGAGGCAGAATACATAAACATAAAGTTTTCTTCACCCTGTCTCAAAACAATTGTACAGTGAGATCTTTTAGTGCATGCTTATACTTAAGCACAAAGATAAACGTCCTGATTTTACAATGCTTACTAAGTGCATTTATCTGTACTAAGGCTTTTATTTCACACTTCTCATTGTGAAAGCACAGTCAGACAAGTATATGATCACCTCCTATGGGGCAACTACATTTATTCTGCAACTACATTCTGACTGCAAATATTGCAATTCAAGAGGAGCTTCTGGTAGAAAACAAAACAAAACTGGAGACATCTGAACAATAATGAACTGTTCAAATTTTAATTACCCTTGTGCTAATTCAAAACAGCATTGTTTTTCTGCAATTTTTACCTGAAAACCACAGTACAAAATGTTTAAATTTCATCTGCTGTATAGTAACAACACTTGTTGTGAAGAAACTTTTTCTTCAAGCTACTACTAAATCAATCCTTTGTTTCTGCAGTGACCACAGGACTGTGAGGGCCTGATTCCAAGCTAAGTCCCCTACAATTTTATTGAAAGTTAGGGCAGGAAACATACAGTACTATGGAAAGATGGTCCCTAAGCGGGAAAGGAGAATATTTTGTTTTATCCCACTTGTATGACACCACTTTTATAAGAATGTACAATTAGGAAATAAGTCTTAGAAGATCTCAGACAGGAGTAAATTACATTTATTGCGTAAGTTCTTTTTAATGCTATCCAACAGGGTAGGGATAGACCAAAATATATACGCAAGATGTCAAAGAAAGATAAGGAATATGTAAATGGGTAACCTTAGAAATGGACCAAAATAACAGAGTCCAGAAGCAGAGCTTTTTAAAGTGTTCCCCTACTGTGTCCTCGAGTAATAATTTAATCACCATATTTAGCATTCTTATTAGCCATCCACACAGCACAATCTTCCCCATATTACTCGGATTACTGTGGAAAGCTACTCGATTTGTGAAAGGCAATTCCTTTCAGTCATCAAAGTATAATAACCTTAGCATCAATTAACTTGCCACTTTCGAAACTCAGATTTCAACTGGGAGTCAACCTAATATCACAGCTCATGACATCCCAACAGGCTTCGAAAATGTCAACTAGTAGTGAAATGTTCTCTATCGTCCATAGCAATACAGTTGTTACCAAACCAACAACACTACAATATCCATTTTTTAAACTTATTCCCCTAGCACCAGACTGGAGATGGATATTTCAGAACACAAATATTCAAGAAAGAAGTAAAAAACACAGAAACACATTAGGAATAAAAGGCAACCTGGCACTGAATATCTCCTTACTTTAGGAAGGCATTAATGCAGCCATCCTGTTTTCTCACAAGATCCCTCAATACTCCCTTTCTCTAGAAAGAAACCCAGGTGTCTCTTGAATTCATTTATGTTTTTAGCTTCAAAATAGCTTCCCCATAATTTATTCCATGTGTTTATCACACTCTCATGAAACACCCCATAGCCTGAACAGAAATGGACAAAAGTTTCCCCATCCAGCTAACAGCTGGCTGTCTCCTCCTGGGCCTCCCCTGCACACACGCTAAGCTGACTGAGCTACTGATGCACACAGCAGCTCTCTGTGTCTCACCTTATTAAAAAAAAATATATGCTGAAGTTGGAAGAATTTTTTTTAAATAAATGACATAAACCTATCGCTTTTATGTTATTAAAATATGTATTATTTCCTTCAACAACTAAACACTTTGGAAGCACTATTATCCAAGACCAATGCAATCTCAGAAGCCCAAGCCTCACTTATCTATGTAAGTGTAAACAGGGCACACCCTGGCCCTTGTAATAAAGTTTGCCAGAAATGTAGTTTCACATGACTACTTTATACACCAGTACAAGGAAATTAATTCAAAATAATCCATTTAATGTAAATAGCATTAAACTCTGCCACAAGAAAAATGAGTTCAGTCTTGAAATTATCCCAGTACTTCGGCATTTAGAAGATTCATAGAAGTTGTACATTAATCTCTTGCCCACTCTACATGTAACGTCTTCCGTGAGGGACAACGTGCTCTTCCACTCAGAGAAATGCTAGAGCTGGCTCCACAGAGAAAGCCAACAGTATCTCAAAGGGCCGTTCTTTTTTTGCATTTTCTGATATAAGCTACTTTGACTGCCTTATTTTCACTGAAACCTCAAAAGAAATCTAGAAAATATTAACAGCAGAAAAATAGTAGAATTCCATGCTGGAATTTGGCTGCCAAATTCGTGTCACTGCAGAACTTTGCCCTTCCATGGCAGAGCCATCAGTGCTCACAGACTCATGAAGAACAAGGGCTACTCTCTGTGAACAGCTCTTACACCAAAGGAGTATCTGGCCACACAGAACAGATGTAATATAAATTCCTTATATTTCCAGCTCATCCATCCATATAGGAGCTCTTATGAGTACAAGAAAAGAGAAATCCTAAATTAAACCAGAAGCTGACTTCTTTATTTTGCACATATACTTCAGAGCAGAAATAAAAGGAACCCACAGTATTATTTAATCACCGTAACACTGTGTCATAGCGTAGTTAACTCCATGGTAGAAGTTAACCTTCCACTTGACGTGTCACAGATTAAATTATGCTGGAGAAATGAAGAGAACTTGGACTTCAGAAATTATTTCATCTAAGGCCTTTGAAAAAGAAAGAAAAAAAAAACGATTGGATGTATCTGTTTAAAGGAAAACTGCATCACTAGTGATTTTACTGAGGCAGAAAGCATGAAACGTTCCTGTAGGTGATGACTGAGAAACAATTTCCCTTCTAGTTTGCCACAACACATGACATTTTCTTTAAACACATCCCATTAAATATTGTTCTGAAAAATTCTTCAGTTACTGAAAGGGTTTCTAAGGAGCTCAGAGCACTGGAATTTCAAACCCCATAGGAGAATTTGGTTAGAAAGACAGATGTGGTCATATTCATGAAAGCTTGTTTTCTACATTCTTAATCACCTCCAGACATTGTAGAAGTCATATGGTGCAAGAAAGGTATAGCAACGTGTTTTGTCTGCTGCCTGACCTGTGTGTTGTATTCCAAGTAAGGATTAAGTATCTGTTTGGGAACCAAACACAACCCTCATGCTTTATCAACAGCTAGAGAGTCCCAAGATTAATAACATTACTGAATGTATTTGAGAATTAATTATTTTTCCTTTGCAGAGTGAAGAAATTAATTATGTAATTTAGAAACTACAAATTCTAATTTACAGACTTTTGACTACATTATCCATTTAAGGGAAAAAAAAAAATCTGAATCCAAGGTCAACATCAACAGAAGCCCACCTCAAAGGTAATAAAAGTCAGGAATTAATTCCTACTCTCCTGGCAGGGCCTGGGGAAAGAGGAGCCCACGCTGGAGCAGCCTGTTCCTGAAGGACTGCATCCCGTGGGAGGGACCCCGCCTGGAGCAGGGCAGAGTGTGAGGAGCCTCCCCCTGAGGAGGAAGGAGCGGCAGAAACAAGGTGTGACGAACTGACCACAGCCCCATTCCCTGTGCTGCTGAGCAGCGAGGAGATAGAGAAATCAGGAGTGAAGTTAAGGCCAGGGGAGGTGTTTTAAGATTTGGTTTTATTTCTCATTACCCTACTCTTATTTATGATAATAAATTAAATTTATTTTCCCAAGTTGAGTCTGTTTTGCCCGTGACAGTAATTGGTGAGTGATCTCTCCCGGTCCTTCCCTTGACCCACGATCCTTTAATGATATTTTATTTTCCCTGTCCAGCTGAGAAGGGGGAGTTATAGAGCAGCTTTGGTGGGCACCTGGCATCCAGTCAGGGTCAACCTGCCACACGCACAAAACCCTTCTCTTTCTGATGCTCAAACTCTGTTAGTGAAGAGCTTAAAAAGAAAAAATAAGCAAAGCCTTCCACCAAGCAGTTTTCCTAAAAATTTTTGTTAGCACATAGCATAACTAATACTTAATTATTTCCTTTCTCTGATATTTTGAGGCAATTGTCACCAACTGAATGAATACATGGATAAAGCTTGCTGTCAAAAACCAAATCAATTCTGAGACTTACGGTTGTTTTTATGGGGAAAGGAATGATTACCAGGTGAAGTTAAGTAGATACTGCCTCATTAAGCTGTCACATTACATTTCATTATTGTCTTACAGTTTCTAATGAGATGACAACACCAAATGTTTACTAAATAACCATTTAAAAAAAAGTGCTCAAAATGTTTTCTTTAGCCAATGAAAATTCACTCCCGTGACACAGAGTAAAAAAAACCACAAAACCAACCTGCATGTCTGTCTTTGCCTATTTTTTGAAGAATATAAATAAAGAATAATCAGAAATACCATGCCACACTCACATGGTACAGTTGTTGACAGCTTAAGTCAACAAGAAGAAACACCAAATGTTGATTATATCAACAGATTGCTTCTCTACAAAATAAAGACTACCATCAAAGAAATACTGATGTGTTTCAAAAAACGAATTGCCAATTGTAAACGTGTTTTTAGCAATTATCCCTGTTCTCAAAAATAGACGCAACTCAGCCTTTCTTACTGGAATGCTAGTCACGTCTGTTTCTGCGAAATTTTAAGTCCGTACCTTTCAACACTCACATAATATTTCTAAGGATAAAGCATGATAAATACACTGTTACAACTTCACAAGGCAATACCTTTAATGAAAAGATATTTTCAACTTGTATTCATAATCCTGGTCCTTTCTTACGCCATTTCATTTACCAAGAAATGATAGCTCAGTCTCTGAAACTACAAGCAAAAATAGGCTGAAGCAAACATTCAAGTTATGACAACTTTTTGATACTTAACTGTTGATTTGTTTTCCCACAATGTTGTTCCATAGCCGCTTGCTTTCATTTTAATACCTCACAATGAATTCAGATAGCTTTTCTGTTATGGGTTGCTTGGTTTGGTTGTGGTGGGAAATCCTGCATAGCTTTGATTTATACTCCATTCCACATACAAATTTGAGGGAACAGGTTGTTCCAGATGCAGTACATGACAGCTTGCTGCTCTTTTCCAGGTGGGTGGTATCTTTAAGATTTCAGTTAATTTTTACATTTTCCTGTATGTTACAGTGACTAGGCACTGAGAGGATCATGCCTCCAGTTTAAGACTAACTGGAACATTAAATTATTGGTCAAAAGAGATTAATTTAAAAATAAGATTTTAAGGTGGCTAAATTGACATAGATAAAGAAAAAGCAGTAAATATGTTGTGAATGCAATTTTAAAAGATGCATAGAATACTTCTCTGGCAAGAACAAATCTCTCAAACCACAGATATCTGTGGCAATCTTCTGCTAGATGTGCTACTTCAGTTTGTGAAGTTGTCACAGCACTGGGTATGACTGCTAACTATACCTTCAAAAATAATATAAGGAACAAACAGCAGGTTCCAAATTATTTTCCACCAGCTTTGTCACAAGTTAAATTGCAGCGAAGTGTACCTTACACTCATTGCCTTCCACCCACACCAGAAAGCCCTGAAAGGCATGCAGTAACAGAACGTTGTTCCACATTTCCTGGTCTTGATCTCCCACGGCCTTTCACTTCCCTGAAATGTTCCCAACTACAATTCCTCTAACCCTACTCTTCCCAGAGAAAGGGTGGTTTAGTGATTATTGTAATTTCTTTTTGTACTGTTTATCCACTGCAAAGTGAATGTAGTGAAAAAAAAAGAGTCTACAGCTGAGATAACCTGTCATACAGGTTCTGGAAATAACCAACGTGTTGCCTCAAAAGCTAGAAGTTACGTTATACAAATTAATTGACCCTGTGCAGGTGTGAATGATTGCAGTAAAGCATAGGCCTTCAGATACAATTGTCACTGAGTAGTTTTTCTTTAAATAAGGTGTTAATTTCTCAGAAGTTTGCCATGGTTAGGATAAAGAGAAGCAAGTCAGTCAGAGTGGATCTCCATGAGGCTCTGGGACAGGCTGGCCTCAGCAGTCCTGTGTTGACAGTGGCTCATCTCGGGACTTGGTCAGAGGAGATCGTTTCCCAGATAATCACTTCAAAGGGCTGGCGAAAGGAAAAAGCCAGACTGAGAAGCTCCTTCCCATTACAGCTCATCAAACTTTGGGCTGGGTCTAGACAGCTGGGCAAGCAGCGGGCAAAAAGAAAGCAGCAACAGAAGCGCGACTCGTCTGCAGCATGGGCTGTACTGCTCCTCTTCCTCTGGCGGACGGCAAAATCTACCAGCACAAGATGGGGACTTCAGAGACAAAGCCTCCTACCACCCGCAAAGGTGGCCTCAGGAAGGAGTGCTCTGCTGCCGCTGTCACTGCCACCGCAGCCTGGCAGCCAGCGGGAAGGCCGGCATCCTGCTCATTGCCAGCAGCCTTGTCCAACGGAGGAGAGCTCAGCTTAATGCCTGGGGACAGCCTGGGAAGATTTCCATGTTACTCTTTCAGTACTCAAGCCACCCTGTTCATCATTATTCCATCTCTTCCACCGGGAAAGACTAAGCGTTCTAGAGAGGGCTGATGAAGTTTGGGGTTTTTTCTTGTGGTTGTTGGCTTGGGCTTTTTTTTTTTTTTTTTTTTTTTTTGGTGGCAAGATCAGCATCACTATTGCCTTATCTCAGTAAAACGATATTCAAGCTATGAAAACAAGAAAAGTTAACTGAATCCACACATCAGTCCAGTCCAGTTAGTTCAAGAAACAAAATAAAGAAGAATGAAGCATTATGCATGCTCTCAAACTGGCTTTCACTTCAAGCTTTTAATTCAGTTATTTCTCTAGTTGCTATATAGTTGCATGTTTAATATTTCTAACTAAAAATAAAAGTGTGGTGAAATCCAATCTTATCTATTAGAAGTCACAAAGTAAGTATGTAAGAATAAAATATACTTAATTGTAAGAATATACTTTATTGTAAGAATAAAATACACTTAAGTTCACTTCAGGTCTTATGAGAAGAAAGAGTCAGAAATAAAAATTCTTATGATAGAGAATCTTTTAAATAAAAACTATTCATGATGATTGTAAAATCTCTCCTAAGATATGAGTGCTCATCTTCTCAATTCCATCAAAGGCTATGAGTACACACAGCTGTACTGCCCTCATAGTAACAGCTATGCCAGAAACATTTTCCTAAATTAAAATATTGGTGGCAAAAAAATTCCTTCATAGCTCACTCTGGGCAAGTCCAGTAGCTGATGGCCCCATTCAGCTATCAGTATCCACTCCCTCACCTTTCCCACATCCCTTGCCTCAGCTGGTTCTAGTATCAAGTTAATAACAGCGCTTTTTTAAAAAAAAGAAATACTTGAAACTAGCTCATTTATCAGTCCATTACAACATTGTAATCAGTTTCTCTGTCTTATTAGGTAGGTATAATTGACCTTGAATCTTATCTTCCTGTAAGAAATTACTCCTGGGAGTCTGGAACCCTGTAACTGAAAAAAAAGAATCTTTTTCACTTCTTTTTTACTGGAAATGGCAACGGATGTAGTAAAAGGGATCTGTAAATTACTAAAAATTTCTTCTCTGAAAGTCCTGCAATGTTATCAACTGTCAAACACTGTTGCAGAGAATAGACTTCTCTATGGTGAATCATTATATCTCAATTACTGGGGCTGAAGGCATATCCAAAATGCCAGACAGCACTCTCCACAAATATCCTTTAGTCAGGCTCTGCATTAAGATAACCACGCTCATCTAAAATGAGTCAAAACTCTGGAGGCTACAGGATTTAGTCAAGACATATGACAAGAACTTTGTCTCTAGGTTGATGATTACATTAATCTACAAAATGCCCCATTTCTTTCAGTCAAATTGTTTCAGAAGTTTACCTATGAATAAAAAACTACTCAACAAAACGGGAGAAATAAATGAGTTGACAAGATGACATCTGAAGTTCCATATTTTCTTAACACTGGGTGAACAGAGTAAAGAAAAAGGCAATTTTAAAAAAAAAAAGGTAATAGCAGTATTGGACAACTGTGAATAATCTCCCTCCTATAATATATTTCTCTAAACAACTAAGGTTGGATGAAAGTTCTCTTAAGAGAACAGGAAGGCAACTGCTTCTTTAACCCCCTGGTGACAGAAGCAAATTGTTTTGGAGCTATGGGAATAGATTTGCCATGAATGTGCAAAACAGATTTCTCCCCCTTGATATTACACAGAGCTATAGCACTGTAGTTTCAGTGATGACAATTTTTAACTCTCCTTGGCATGCTCCTTGGTGATATGAAGGTTTTTTACTTTATAAAAAATATTTAATTATTGAACTGTCCTTTTCTGTTGGCAAAAAAACCCACCCAACCTCGAAACATTATTTATCTATTTCGCAGTTTAATTCTTCAGTTATACAAAAACCCAACAAAACCAAAACCAAAACACCACCAACAGCAATAAAAACAAAAAAAACTCACTGTTTAAAAAAATGTGTTCTGATGTTAGGCAAACTCCTTTATTTAAGGAGTGTAATCAATATTACACAACGAAGATGATTATTTTATGTCTATTACTATTTTCTCAAGTCTGTTTCCAAATCTCTACTTCTCAAAAGCACATTCAGTGAAATCACTCAACTGAGTGATTTCCTACTCAACACTAGGATTAAAGAGCCTATAATCTGATTTTAAATTATTGACGTCTAAAAAGCATTTCCAGTTGTAGCAGTTACAGCTACAATTATGTTTTTACTATTATACATACATAAGCTTTATCATTAAACCCCCACGCAAATGACATCTTACGCTTATTTACATTATGTGTTTATTACATCTGTGTTCTGTATGCATCCGTACAGGCTTTTTTGGTTCGGGTTCTTATTTCCCCTTCAGTAAGCACGTTTCAAGATGGCAGTGAGAGGGAGAATTCAAACAACCTCAGCGTTCACAGGAATGTCGATTACAACTACAAGCCCTGAAAGCTGCACTTACCTGAGTGACCAGCAAAGCACAGAAAGTAGAAAAATAACAAGTCCCTCACCGTTTTTGCTCCGGCTAATGTAATGCAAAAAGGGATACACAGGAAACCCCTTCCTTCCTGGAAAGTTCGTAGTGGAAATTATTACTTTGGCTTTGGCTCTATCTTTAACTTTCTTGCTTGTGAAAACCCACCTGGCCAGACGAGACTGTCTAAGTACCCATATTTGTGGTACCTCAGGTTACACTTTCCGAAGGAAAAATACAATATGCTTCTTACAATGACAGTGATGATTTCATCTTTAAGTAACAAGTTGATGATAACTTAAAAAGCCTCTGATACACCTATCTTCAGACGCATTGTAAAATATTTTTCATCACCATACAAAGCAGTATTTTAAACTTATTTTTTTAGCCAGAAGTTGTGCATCAAAGACAATGAGTCTGAGCCACAGTTGTCTTCAGTCCTTTTCAACTCCTGCATATGGTTTTCCACGCAGACTGCAATTCATCCTGATGCACGGTGCTCTAACGACCTACTTTAGTCCTAATAGTAGTAATTTGAGGTTTTTTTTTTTTACAAGGACAGTTTTGGGTGTTTGCTCTTGCATATATTCATTGGGTATTTTGATTATGGTGATTTGTATGTGGTGTAGTAACGCTTCTCAGTTGATTCTAAAATGTGAAAGATAATTGCCTTTTCTTAAAGGTCCAAAAATGAAGAAATCTGGCACAAAATTATGGCAGACAAGTGAGTATAAGAAAAATCCAATGTGTGAATCTTGTCTTTCCCCTGACAGAGCATCAGACTAACGGAGATGATTTTTGAGGAGGTTGTCAAGTAGGGTAAGAATCCACATGATGCAGGGTGGGGTGGGATAGAAAACAGTCATCACTGATAAAGAAGGAAGAATCTCTAGGTCACCAGTACAAGTGCTAATATGGTATTATTAGCTATATGCTATATGCTTGAAACGTACCTTGACAACTACAAGGATCACCACCTGTGTGGTCAGCTGAGACTAAATAATAAAGCAGTTTACAAGCCTGAAGGGCAGAGAGCTTTTCTTCAGCCTTTTGTATGCAAAATCAGAGCTCCAACAAGTGTCATTGGGTATGGTGTTACAGAATGGGGAATATAACTTCCTGCATAATACAAACAAGGTAAGAGAATAACATACTTCAGAAATAATCACTTAACTGTTTCATTACTAATTTACTTCCCCCATCCTCCCTCTGATAATCTGATAAAATAGTTTACACCTCAGCAAAGACAAGAAGCAGCTATATGCTAAAGAATCTCCATTCTCAAGAGCACTCTATATTAAATATTAATATGCCTTCCTTGGTATTGTACAGGGTATATAGACAGAAAGGAAACTATGACTCACATTTTCCGCTCAATTTATACAAAGGCTTCCATTAACATACCAACAACCAAATGCCTGAAGCAAGGAGAGCATAACCTCTTCAACAGTAAATGTAAACTATACGTCCACATGCACACACATCAAGAGGGTCTGATTACACCCAGTGTAATTAGAAACTCACATAGTTTGCGATACCTAAACCTAAGATGCATACATAGTCTTAGGACCATATTCTGTCCTTGGAAGTACACTCACGGGTCGCATGGATTTCCATGTTGTATTGAAGCAGTGCAGTAAAACAGATTTTGATAGTGGTTTTCATACTTCAGTAGCATTTGGCTCTAGCACATTGTAATGAAAATATAATTTATGTTAAGCTCCACTGTGAAGCCCCAGACACCGACAAATTCAAATTCAAACCTAACCCTCTTCTATGCCTGCTCTTAAAAGGGTTCATCTAACTGCTGATCTTCTGATTAATAAACAAATGGATGGTTACTATCCTATTGCTGTCAATTTATGAAGTGATACTTTATCTATCTTTCATAATGATTTCTCAGCATTTCTCAACTTTCACTATGTCATAAAAGCATCTCTCTGCTCTCAGCACTACTGTGTACCTGGGAAGATGTTCATCACCCTGCCCGCCATATGTCTATGGACAGCAGAGAGTATGAAAACCTAACTCTCAATTCTAATGAAGATATGCTGGCGCAACATCAAATGAGATTAGTGGTACATCACTCTTCAGCTTCAGTGTTAGACTTACCTAAGAATAATCAAAATTACCTCAGAAGAAAAAATAAGGGAGAAGAGAAGGGGAAAAGGATGAGGCAAGACCACAACTGTAATTCAAGGTGCCACATAATGGTTCTGGCTTGGATATTTGCAGCATGAGAAGCAAGTAGGTGAGCATGATGTGGCCCTACCGGCCCTGCAGGCCAGTAGATACAGCCAGTCAGACTATGGTACCACTGTGGCTCCATTTCTCTAAATGAACATCCAACACCATTAAGTAGACATGACAGGAAGCCTCAACTGCAGCTCTCCACCACAGGTCCAGTGCCACGTCCCCCTTTGGTTCGCATAAGGGATTAATCCCATAGCAGCATACTACCTAACTCCCTGATTTCTTGGAAGGGGTAAAAAGCCCCTATGTGGAAAAGCCCTGTAATTCTACAGAGAATGAAGTTCTGGAGTATGACCATACACTATGAGCTCTGATGTCCCTTGAGTGATGCAAAGTATTTCCTATTCATTAAGAACACATGAGCACAACTTAGATACTGAAGCATGCAGACTGCCTCGTGCCAATTGCCAATTAAATTCTGAATAAAATTTTCCAAATATTCTTACTCAATGTTACTACACTTATTTAGCTCTACAGTTCTTACTATTTTAAAAAAATGAAAACAATATTCATGAACGGTGTGTTAAAAGTTTGCAGTAACATATTAAAGCACAAGGGAAAAAGAAATGGTTCACTATTCTTCTCTGTATTGCTGAAGTACCAAACCTTCAGAGTAAGCATTATCACTTCAACTATGACTACTACTATTTTGGCATCTTCCAAGGAATAAAACAATTTTCCATGGAATAAAAATGGTTTTCAAAATTTAGTGCAAATCCAGAGGACCACATTGTTCGTAAAGGATCCCTGTGAAAGCTTACATGTCAAATGCGGTTCATGCAGCAAATGATCAGAACTATAGAAAAAGAGTAAGAAATCCTTGTGCAAATCAGCCATATTATTCTACTACTACTGCTCAGAACAAATAGTTCAACGATTACACTTCAGACTATATTTAGGATAAAGTAAGCAAAAGGCATCCTGTTGAGAACAAGAAAAAATGGGAAAAAAAATGACCACACTTTCCGAGAAGAGCTTAAGTACCGTTGGTTGATGGAAATAGTTTTTCTTTTCCATAAAGTATGTCCAAGGGGTTTGTAAATTTAAGTTTTCCTTGCTTACTCCTAGGTGGTGAGAAGGAAGAGAAACCAGACAGCTATCCATTAGGGGAAAGACTTTGATGTGTCTGCATGACTAATGAACACACCGATAAAAATCTATTCCTGTAAACTTTATAATCTATTTAACACGTACCTTATCCTCAGTGGAAGGGAGCACAGTCCTTCAGGATGTAACACTACAATGGAAACCTCTGTCAAAAGAAATGTGGTACATAGCTGAGGATCAGAAAAAAGTGTGCATAACCAGTACGTGTTTCACTGAACATATACCTACGCTGCCACATAAAACTCAATATTTTTAGGGAAAAGATGGTTTGCAGGACTTGAGTTATTTTGAAATAGTGTTTTACTCAGACGTATTATTCAGAAGCTGTTCACTGATTATGTACAGTTTCATTACAACAATTAGCTTAGTTTGCCAGGTGGAAGCATTTTATTTATTTTCCTGTTTCTGCAAATTTAGCGGTGTTTGAGAGGCAGTACTGTGTCTCTCGCCCACATACAACCTAATTTGAGGTGGCTGGGGGATGGGGACAGACAGTCGTTGGCCATCTGAGTCTTTTACTCTAAAAAGACTGAGACAGTACACCTCAGAAGTGCAAGACGCCGAATCTTCTTCAGCAAAGACTCAGCTCATCAGCCAAAACTCAAGTTAAAGTGCAAATAAAGCCAGGCCAACAGATTCAGCCACTACTTGCATGTCTGAACTCCCCAGCAGTTCTCTCACTAGTATCACTTCAAGGGAACGAGCCTCAAATAATAGACGTTAACTTCATTATAAACGGGAAGAGCCACGCTCTTCTGCTGAGACAGATCAGCTCCTCCAGATGCCAGACACAGATTTTTAAATCCAAATCCTTTCTGGTCTAGCAAAGTTAAACCCAAAGTTATTATAGCCCCCAAAACGCATACGAAACACATACACATGCTCTTTCAAAAGACCGTAGGAAATGTTACTTTTAGATTCATCTAGCCCTTCTCTATCCAGATGCAGTTTGGTCCAAAACATGCTTCCAAAAGCAGCCATCCCCCACTTTCTAAAGCCAGGAGGAAGGTCACAGCCTGGTCCCAGGTGTAGGGATGCACCCTCAGCTCCTCACCATACTGCTTCCAGCTGTTCCTCTCATACCTCCAGCAGCACCTATATGGCACCTAAACCTCTTCATAACAGGCCATTCACAGCACCTATATGGCACCCCTGTTTCGCCACCTCACTTCAAGGGAAGGAAAGCTCAGAACCCAGTGCACAATTACTTCAACTCTTCTTAGGGTTAAATGGTGTAAATTACACTTTCAGCTAATGAACATAGAAAACAGTTCTGCTTCATCAAAATGTCAATGCTTCATCCCTGAGAGAGGATTGAAGTTTTCAATAAAGAGACACTAGAAAAGGCAGTCATCTTACAGTTCAAAGACACAGTTTACACACAAGAGATTTAATACACTCCCAAATAATGCCAAAAACCCCCCCCCAAACCAAAAAACAAACCATGGCTTCCATTCAAATTAAAAGAACGCGTAGATCCATATCCAAATTTGTTGATATTCTTGATCTATCTAGTGTTTCCCTGCCACTAGCTATGTAACCAAAACCACATTCTTCATTTGTTGTTCAGGGAAAACTAGGGAAATTCCATGACAACACAAACAAATCCTTCAATAAAGATGGTGAGACAAGGTCTGCTGGCTCTAGTTGTGGCACTATAAGCAGGGAGACAGAGTCTTGTACCTCAGTCCTGCATAATGATCAAATTTGAATAAATCAATAAATTTAGCTTCACCTTTTTCCGTTTCACATTCCAACAGCTTCATATTGGACACTGTTGTGGCCTGAGAATGTGATCCTAACTGTAATTGTGCAACTTTCTCCTCCTCAACACATTAAAGGCACACAGATATTTCACATACATGTTCCACTTTTGGTCTACGTATATGCCTTGCTTACAAGTATCTCCTTTTAAAGCCAGGCCACTGCTTGTTAGTATCGGCAAGAATGTAAAATTTCAAACAATGAGGTAAGCTGATACATAACATTTGATATACAGCTGACTAAACACCGTGTTTGCTTCAACAAGAGACCGTGTTTGCCCACACTGAGAATATCAAATACTGTATAATCACAGCGCTATGACAATAACAGTTCTACAGAAGGCTGCCTGTGGGACCTACCAGTATTATAATGGCTCTGTGAAACCTAGTATGGTACCGGCTATAAAGCAGTGGGTTTTGCAAAAGTATGCTCTGTGTGCATGTGTATATTTGCACATGTAAATGTTTGCATATGTACATGTGTATGGATGTGTGTTTGCCCATGCTGCATCAATATTAAGCCTTAGAATAGATTCATTTTAATAATCATTGAACATTTAAAAATATACTTTAAAGGATTTAACATTGCATGAACACCAGGAGAAGCTTCTTATTCTCAAATTACAGCACAGGTTGGATCTTCGAAAGAGCCTAAGGGTCTAACATACATGGTAGAGATAGAGGAGCTAGCTCAAAGCGAACCCACAGCAGGTGTAAGACTCGATATAGCCCTGCTGGCACGGAGCTCTGCACTTCTCAGCAGAGTAAGTTATCATGTATGGACCTCCATACTGAAGCTGCTGAACTGTCTTTGCCATCAACTACAATGAGCTTCTCTAAAGCTGAGCACAAACTCAGTGCGAACAGAATCAGATCAATGCTAAAGCTTCTGAATATCCAGTATCAGGCATCTGGAAATGTCTTTTACTGCTGCTGAATTTCATGCAGAATTGTTACTTAGCAACTACAAAGCCCTTTCAATTAGGAATGAGAACTTATCATTGCGGGGATTAGCCTTATATTTCACTTTGCTTTAAATATAACAAAGGCTTTGGCTATCTCCCAAGCTCGATCATTACCAGGGTTCCCCTCGGACCCTACTTGCTTAGATCACGTACAGAACTCACCTTCTTTCCAGCACTCTGGAGTTAACTCAATCGCTTTGTTGGTATTACTCAGCAGGGAGAGTACCTCAATGTTATGACATGGTTTTAGCTCTCAGTTACTGAGTAAAAATGGATTGAATCAACAACTGCATACAGACAAATTTTTCCTGGCAAAAATCTGGACCGCTGCCAAGTGCAAAGTCATGTCTTCAAGAACAAAGCACGAGGGCCAGTGTTATAGCAGGGGAACTTTATCACAGACAGCTATGAGTTTGAAGAGGCCTCCATGACTGTCGTTACGAACAAAGCAAAAACGAGCACCTGCAGATGCTGCAGTTGAAGCAACTCTAGCTTATATATATAGTGAGGTAATGCTTATACTTCAAATAACATTAGTTAGATCATTACTGAAATTAAGTGGTCAGTACTATTATCAATTTTAAAATGTGAATCTGACAATTTGGAAATGGTTCAGAGAACAGCTAAAGAGTATTATTCAGGGCTTGGAAATCTGCCTTAGAGTGAAAAGCTTAAGCATTTAATCTATTTATTTTATCAAAGAGAAGGTGAAGATGTGACCTGATTATGGTTTATAAGTAGCTACACATGAACAGATTAGACAGCCATTTACTCTAGCAGAGAAACGCACGGCTAGATCCAAGAGCTGGGAACAAGGTGATGGTATAAATTTTTAAGTGAGATGAATTAACCATTATGATGGTCTATAAAAGGGCAAGACAGATGGATTTTTTTTTTGGTGCATTTAGTCATAAAGCATTGTCTCAATAGGTATTTACCAGATGAAATTACATGGCCTGTTATCAGAAGAAAAGAACTGTCCTTACCCCCTCAGAACATACACAGCCTTCACATTATGGTGGCATTTTCACTTGAGGCTGCAAATCGATCAACGCAAGCTCCCGGGCAATTACGCGCCAGTATGGAGCTGTCAAAGAAAGACGGCGACTACATTATCTCATCTATAGGTCTATCCAAAATCAATTCCACTTTGAAGCACTGACACACAGATGTGGATATGCAAACCTGCCTGTACATGCACGCACGAGCGCGCACACACACACACACACAATCCCTCAACAAAATGAAGATTCTTGTTTCCAGTTTTGAAACATTTTTCCAATAAACTTTGCTCACTGTGAAACTTCCTGGCCTAAAGAACAATGTACTAGAGAGATAAAACGTGAACAGCAAGATCCCTAATATTTAAAGGCTCTGGCACCTTTTCTTTCCTTTCTCTCGGCAATATCAATCTAACACAACCATCACAAAGTAACATAAAGCAGTGTGGCATTTTGGGATGCTGCACATTACAGTTTCTCTGTATGCTTTCATTAGAGTATTGGCAAGAAAAACTATTTCACTCTTGAGCTCTTCTGCACCACTAATATCTGCTCTGACAAAATAGCTCTGTCTTCCATTGAACTCCCCAACTGAAGTTATTCCCTACTCAGAATAACTTCCAAAGAGGATATCAGCAGGCAATGAATAGTGTAATGTATTTAAAAAAATAAAGCTAGTGTAATTGCTTTTGATCTGATTCTTATGTTAAAAATATCCTGAGGAGTCTGAAGAAATACTGTAAACATGTTCTGAAACACGAGATCCTGCTTGGCCCTGTTTGTCTCCTTAGAATACATGCTTTTTTGTTATTTATACAGGACACTACAATGATGATGAAATTTTCCTGCATAGGATTAATATTCTTTATCATGTTTGGTAAAATATCATTTTTATATCTCTGTATGGCATTCAGTATTTCCTTTACTTTTTTTTTCATCTGCAAAACAATGAAAACTCAAGAGAGCATTAGACTGCAACTAAAGAGTTAAAATCGCGTTGTGTTGAGAAGTCAGTGTAAAATCTAAAAGTGAGGAAGAGCATCAGCTGGCAGTCTTAAGAGGCAACAAACCGATGGAATAAAAATGCTGCGTTCATCAAGGATACAATAATTCAGTACAGGAAATAACTATGACACAATGTTTATCTCTTCAAGAGTAAGAAATTTTAAAAGATAGTAGGAGAGCATAAGAGAACTAACATTTTATTGTGTCTTTATGCTTATAGATACACACAACACAGAACTGAGTTGCGAGATCAAAGGACTATCATATTGTATAGTACTTACTCCTTAGCTACTTACGGTTCATGAGAAAAATACAATGAGCAGGAGGAATTTGGTGTTCCTGAAGCACTAGGCAGTGTCGATGACAGAGAGGTCAGCAGAAGGTGATGAGAACGTACATGGTGAAAACACAGGGAGGCATTCTACATCTATGACATCTTTTTGTCTACACAGGTTGAACGTGCCTGTAATCAAACCCTTCCATGGGCTATATCATGTTGGTTTTGGTTTTGTACTTGGCTCCTGCATCTCCTGAAAGTATAGCTGTGCTTCAGCTTCATGACTCTCTCAGTTACCACGTGCCTCCGGGAAATACGGATAAGCCAGTGACAGTAAGTTCCCAATAAGATTTATGGTTCTTGCAGAAGCGCTCTCTGCTGTTCTCCTCCTCTTCTCCATAGACATATAACAAACTCCCAAAAAGGTATAGAGAAGGTGGTTCAATGGGATTTTCCTGTTTTACAAGATGAAAATATGCCTTTTTCCTCCTTCCATCTACCAAGATATCTGACCAAGCCATAACACCTTTTTAGGACTTATGATAGAAAACTCGGGTATTTTTTAAACCTTATTCCTGATATTGATTTGTTGAATGTAGTTAATATATCTTTCCATATAAGATATATACTCGGAGTGTAACAACCATAGGTAGAAAGACAGACTAAACTTTAGCCACTTCATTACCAAGAAAACTGATTTTTCCATAATGTATGTCTGTATTAAGCTGTTATTACTAGACATATAAACATTATACTAGACATATAAACTCGATGACAAAAAGAAAGGGGAATTTACTCTCAGTGACACAGAAAATTGAAAAAGACAGACAATAAAATATAAAAATAAAAAATAATTAAAACAAATAAGATAACAATAGAATATAATTATATAATAACGTGACATGCATAGCAAAATAAAAATCAAAAATACAAAAAGTAAAAACAAAAAAATAACAACTCAACATGAAATAATGATGTAGACACAGTTTTTGCACAAACCCATCTTCATCAAGAGTTTAAGGCAGACAACTGAGTAGCAGGACACTCGTACACTGTTCCCTTTCCATGGTGGGAACAGTAACATCCAGAGAAGGCAGAAACTGGGCAGCTCAAAATGGTAGTTTTAATACCTCCACACATCCCAGAGACATCCCCTGTTATCATCCAAGGGAGCATCATCCCTACGAAAGCACAAGTGAGATAGAAGTTTCATCATGATTCTAAGTAAGATTTAGCATTAACTTTACAACGATAATTGAAAGTGAGTTTAAAATACTTTAAATGCCTGTTATTTTACTTTCAACTGTGCAAGATTGAAAAAGAAAAAGAAAAAGAAAAAGAAAAAGAAAAAGAAAAAGAAAAAGAAAAAGAAAAAGAAAAAGAAAAAGAAAAAGAAAAAGAAAAAGAAAAAGAAAAAGAAAAAGAAAAAGAAAAAGAAAAAGAAAAAGAAAAAGAAAAAGAAAAAGAAAAAGAAAAAGAAAAAGAAAAAGAAAAAGAAAAAGAAAAAGAAAAAGAAAAAGAAAAAGAAAAAGAAAAAGAAAAAGAAAAAGAAAAAGAAAAAGAAAAAGAAAAAGAAAAAGAAAAAGAAAAAGAAAAAGAAAAAGAAAAAGAAAAAGAAAAAGAAAAAGAAAAAGAAAAAGAAAAAGAAAAAGAAAAAGAAAAAGAAAAAGAAAAAGAAAAAGAAAAAGAAAAAGAAAAAGAAAAAGAAAAAGAAAAAGAAAAAGAAAAAGAAAAAGAAAAAGAAAAAGAAAAAGAAAAAGAAAAAGAAAAAGAAAAAGAAAAAGAAAAAGAAAAAGAAAAAGAAAAAGAAAAAGAAAAAGAAAAAGAAAAAGAAAAAGAAAAAGAAAAAGAAAAAGAAAAAGAAAAAGAAAAAGAAAAAGAAAAAGAAAAAGAAAAAGAAAAAGAAAAAGAAAAAGAAAAAGAAAAAGAAAAAGACTGAGATTTAAGTTCAGAAGCAAGCACTTCTGAAGAGGTCTGACACACAATTCTTGCTACAGCAACAAAGTTCACAGCATACGTTTGCCCCCCTGACCTCGTTCACCCTAAAGAAAGAATTGTTTCACTGCATTCCCTGTATTGTAGGATTTCAGTTCCCCTGCTGTTCTCGTCTAGCTGTTTACCAGCTTGTGACTACATGTGGACTACTCGGAACAGGAGCCACAAAACGTGCATGGCTCTGTTACACTCTTATCTCTGCCTGCCAGAAGGTGATGCAGCACATTGCCGTTCAGACAGTGGGTTTTTATGGAGGATGATACAGCATCATTAAAGGTCCATTAAAAAAAAAAATCCTCTTGGCTCCGAAACTGTGGTGTGCCTCAATAAATTACAAGTGACGGGTCTTTCACTTTACTAAACAGGCCTGTTGTGTGACAGCAACAGTGTGCTGTTGCTTCACTGCCCCTGTGAAATTCAGTTTAACTTTATAATAGTTGTGTTGTTGCTGCTTTTGGAGTTGCAGTAGGATTACTGTTAGTGTGATTAACTGTATTCATTCATAACAGTCACAGGAGAAAGATATATAAATTAATGAAGTGCAGTAACTTTGTTATGAACCTCTCATGATGACAGGTGATCGCTTGCTTACTGCATTTTGCATTCAGATCTCAGATCTATGAGAAAGAGATACGACATCAGGATGACAATCATCTAACTGTTTCACCTTTGTTTCAGCAGAAACATGAAATATTCCATCTTCCTCATGCATTAGTTCTGAACAGAAACTGAGAACAGAAGTTACATGTGATATAAGTGACTATTAAACAGAGGATTAAAAAAAAAATCTCAATTTTCTATCCTTTCTTACTTTCTACTTTGCTGTGAAGATATACTGTACCGTTTCTCTTAAAAGAGTTAAGCTCCAATGTTTAATTTTTTTAATTCTTTACTTTTAGTTTTCTGTGATTGTAACTGTTAGTGGCTCTTGTTCTTCCTTTCATGTCTACGTAAAAAGCACGCAGTACACAACATATTTTCTTCAAAAAAGATACTTAGAATTACTAAGTTATAAACTTCTCTTTTTTTGATAAGCTAAATGTTTTTCCTTTAGCAAAAGTCACAAGGATACGTGAGAAGAAAAGATGCTTCTATGCATTTATTGATTGTACGGTGTTCCATACACCATCCAGCTAAGATGTCTAGAAGAGTTATGCTTAGAAAGCATGGTAAAGCATCACTCAAAAACACATACCCACCCCTGTTGTGTAGGCTGCTTTCCGTTGAATCAGAAACTAATGTACCAATTAAAAAATTAAAAAGTTAGCAATGCCGTATCACCAGGACGTTGATCCAATAACATCTCTGAGGGAAGAATTGAGCACTGCTTTCATGCTCTGTCCTTAAATAGCGTCATTCAGGTTAATCATGACTGTGATCCTCTAACAGAGGATATTTATACTCAAGACTGCACTGAGATTTGGTGGAGAGGACTGCCGAGATAAATTGAATCGCCAGCTATCTACATACATGTCTATCTCATGAATGCTAAAGCAAGGCCTATTTAAACTCATCTTTACTGCATACGTCTTAAACTTTTTAAGATCTTACCAGGAATCTTCTAAGAAAGATAGAGTATCTAAGACTTTTTTATCCTCTACTTCTGGGGGAAAAAATATATATAAACAAACAATGGCCTATTTGTGAAGGGCCCTGCTGCAGGGACACTGCTGTCCTTTTTAGCTTTGATACTTGATGATCTCTGACACCCCCCTGCTTATCTCCATCTAGCAAGGGCCAAAAGGGGAGAGTAAGATTGCCTGTATTGACCTCCAAAAGCTTGTAACACTTCGCAACACTCGGTGTGACTGAATCCCATGCTTCAGGGCTTCGGCCAGATGTTGGAGAGGTCAGGAATGAATGCCACCCTGCAGCTGACTGTATTCAGGCAGGCCTTCCCATGGACCACCAGAGACTAGCCACAGGTTCAAAGCAGACACGCGATGAAGCGACCCACTGTTCAAAAACCGCGGCAGGAATCTGCCTTTGAGATACCTGACTGGTACGTGACCAGTTCACGTGCTCAAGGCATTACTGACCCCCAGACCGTTCAAACATGAAATGGCTTCCCCTGTGTCAGATGAGCAAAGGCCCTTGGTTTGTTTCTCCAGTACAGAACCCAGGATTTCCCTGGGGCCGCCGGGAAATATTTGATACAACCTGGACATTACAGAAGGCTCAAATATTTACCAATACATTTGTCTTTCTTGCTTACTGTTTATGGCGTGCAGTCTCCAGAGGAATCAAGTATTTTTATTATGGTCCCTGGTGATACACAGGAGGAGGTCCCTTTCCGGCCTTACTATGAAACTTTGATACGAACTACCATAATTTTTAAGGGGCTCATTCCAAAGATTACTTTTGGTTACCACTGCAGAAAATTAAGTACTTTACTACTATAATCCGCTGATGTTTCCTTTATTAGCACCGTGTATGTGTACGTATACCTGTACGTACATACGGATCTGTACATACATTGATATACAGCTGCATGCTCACACACATTAACATATAAATGTAACTAAACAGCATACACAGCAAACTGGCCGTCCACTCACGCCGAAACAGTAATAGTCTGAGATCGGCATCCGGCAACATTGCTGGAGTTCGGGAACCGTGTTCCTTGTACATGCCTCTGTTTTAAGGGGTTTTAAAAAAATGGCATTAAGTGCACTTGCTTTAGGCCAAATTTGGGGTTGAAAGGAACCAATTCAGAAGGAAACATACTGAACAAATTAACTCTCTTCCAGTATTCTGCTTAACCATTTTAATTAATGTGAACATCGATAAGTGAAAAGTCAGCTAGTTAGGATTGTTTATTCTGAGCTTGCAAGTTAATGGAAGGGTCGATTACAGAACCATAGGCATGAAAATATGTGCACGTGTGAAATGGCTCTTAATAGCTTAAAACTGTTATTTTGAAGTGGTCCATTCAAAGCAACATCACTGACTAGTTTTTGCCTTTAGATTCAGAATTAAACTTGGTAACTGATTTGTCTACACCACTTCCTTACTCAGGAGGTAAAAACTTCAAGATTTTCACCAAGCTGGTGTGCAGCCTGCTCTGCAGAATAAAAAGTGGATAACATTGCTGAGACAGATCTTTCAAAGACAAAGAAAAGGAATGAGTCGTTCGCACTTAGAAAGCACAAAACGGGGAGAATGACAACAGATCACAGAATACGATTCCCAGTTCTTTGTCTGTGGAACCATGCACTGATTTTTTCTGTTTGCACTCTAAACATCCACAAAACTATTGTTAGTAGCATGTTTAAAAAAATTAAGAAGTCAGGCTGTATTCCTCCCAGAGGACAGAGTTTTTACATTTCCTCTTTGCTCTTTTCAGACTTTTTTTCCTTGTATTTATGAATATATGTAACACCAAACAGTTCAAGTTTCAGGCCTTGATCTGCAAGACAAAATTCATGACTTAGCACTTTTTACATATGTATTTCCAGGATCAGATCCTTCTCAAAGGTGTTGCTTTCAGTCAACAATAAAACTTGTAAAGAAATTGTAAAAGCAATACACAATAGTATTAATGAAAGTTACACATAAAATGTGTACATTCACCTTGACAGTTTTTTTGAGATTAATGTTAATGTGAAGTTCTCATATCATTACATACAACAATGTATTCTTTTTTACATCTTGAGAAATATATTTAAAGTCACTTTGCTAAATATTACATAACAAGAAAATCCTTTTAGCCCTTGTTTGCAATCTACACTTCACTTAGACATCTTAAAATCACAAAAGCCATCCACAGAGAGAGATTTAAAAATCATTACCTTAGAATACTTGTTAATAGAAAGTGATGGCTTAAATGCTACAATATGTACCTTGAATATCTTCACATTAAATGGTAATTGAACAAAAAGCTGCCTGGCCCTCTTCAAGGGCAAGTCCCACAAAGCTCCTCATTATCGTAATTTCCAATTTGGAAGCCAAACTAAATAACAAGAAGTAATTTGCCAATTAGAACTTCCTGCTCTTTTTCCCTTTATTCCTTAAACACCATTCAGAGGCTGAACCAGTCAAACACTTTTAGCTTCAAAACTGCAACTGAAAGAATTTAATTTGTGTCTCTCCACGGTGAACCTGTCAAGAGGCAGCAGTGATGCATACCATGTCCCGACACAACAGTTGCCCTTAAATACACAGAGTTCTCCATGTACTTGCTCTGCCTAGGGTTTCCTTTTCTCATTTCCTTCATTTTGCTTCCCTTAAAATATACACACACGCTTTTCCAAACTTTAAGACTTCTCATCAATGATTTCCGACACATGGAGATGTCCCATGGACAAAATTTATCTTTTGTGTTTGAGAAGTTTTTAGAAAGTACAAGGCACTTAATGACAAAACCAACACAAAAGAGTGCTCAGAAGAAACAAGGTTCCATTCAGCCAGTGAAAGCCACAGAGCCCAGATCATTCCAGAGAGATTTACAGCTTCAAAAACAAGACCATGTATGAATTCTGCTGTATGCCGTCCTGAGAATTCAAATCCTGACCAAAAATAATGAAATTGGGCTACTTTTCAGAAGGTCATTTGAAATGCATACATATACATGCAAAGCAAACTATAGGTGTATAGATGAACGGTACCGTATAACAGTGATTCTCAGTCTAGGACTTGGAGTACGCTAATGTCCTGTCACATAGGCGTTTGGTATTCCTGAAAGCCTTTCAAATCGGGATTTGTTTGTTTGGGGTTTTTTTCCTGACTGAAGTGGTCAGTGAGCTCATGTGCCTTAATTTCAAAGGAGGCAGAAGGAGATGGGTGGAAATGGAAAATGCTTTAACAAATTTAAGCTAGAAAGTCTATCACATATAGTGCTAGCTCAGGCATCACAGCAGTCTTGGCATGATGGCAGGTGGGGGGAAGAAACTAATTAGTTAAGCACCGTGCTAGCATAATTATAGTCCTTTCAGGAGGTAAGCAAGCTCTTTGACAGTACACTGCCATGCCTTGGTGTTATACTGCATTGTGCCATGCCGAAAAACTCTAAACCTTGGGAAACATTTAACAGCCACAACTACTTTTAAGGTCAATAATTATATTAGGCTGCAGATGCTTCGCAATTGGGAAATTAGTGAAGTTCCATTTTAATCCATGTCTATCACCATTTCAACTTCCAGTCACTGGCAAGAAAACAAAAGCTGGGCAAAATTCAGAGGTATGATAAAGAAAACATATGTAACATGATATTAAGCACTCAATTTACCCAGGGTTCTGATAGACAGCATATCACTGACTACATGTAAATCCATCTGAGTGTTTTCCTAGAGGAAGAACTAGTTTGCAGAATTCCACAGACCTGTCTATACAGCAGTTCATACTAGCAGATCATAATGAACTACTATAAATTAAATCTATGCTTTTCGATGCACTGAAATTGCATCCAAAATAAAGCGAGCATAAATTCATAGACTGTTTGTAAAGCGATTTGAGACAATCAGAAAAAGACATTTTCTTAGGTAACTGAAAATAGGAAAGTCTTGCTAGGAAAGTCTGCCATGTATTTGCAAATACGCTTTTTAAGAAGATACAGAAGTATTAAAAAAGAACAGTCAATCTAGAGCAAGGATGTCTCTGCAGTTTTTATATGCTTATGGTAATACAAATGCTAGATACTAAAAAAATTGTTTTTTTTAAATATTTTTGTCTCTATACATATGCCCTCAATAAAAATCACTGTCATTATTTGCTTAAAGGAAAGTTTAGCATTTTCCTTTTATTTATTTACAGAAGGCTTTCCATTCATCTTTCAGATCAGCAGCTTGATCTAAAGAGAATCTGATATTTCCTGCAACAGCCTTCTGTATAAGAATGAAAAGAAGGACCTAATAGCATACAGATTAAATTGTCTTTTGAGGAATCAGGGCTCGGAGGTCAGAACATCACATTGCTACAATAGATCACAGGAGAAGAAAAAAAAAAAGTGTTATTTTGAAAGCAATTTAAAAAAATATAACTTTGTAAATTTGTGGTTTTTAACATAATTGTAAGCCTTTAATTCTCTTCTGCAATTTCCATGTCCATTACATTGACTATTTAAACTTTTTTTTTCTCTTGCTCAACTGTTTCTGGCTAAATCCTCCCTTTTTAAGGGGAAAATTTTAAAAATCTAAAAACAGAAGGTTATGCTTGGCCCATACATACTGTGTGAATAACATGGGATCAATTGTTCATAACAAGCCTCTTTTTTGCCTTTGTGATGCTATCTGTGCAGCTATTTTATGGCATAAGTAGAAGGCAAGATTTGAGGAAGGCTGCAACAGAGAGAAATCAATCAAACCTAATCTAACCTACACATACAGCTTGAGTAGCTGAACTGGGTTTGAGAGAGATAGTAATAGATAGTATTTCTTGTTATAAATGATGCAGAAAACACACAGTAGGACGCATATGTAAGGTGGTATATTTCCTCATTAAAAAGGTCTACGAGGAATAATAACAAAAATGCAAACCTAAGGTACTCGGGCAACTCTGAGTATACAGCAGTTATAGTGACATATCGATATATTTAAGGCAGGATTAAATCAGACAACATTGAGGTACTGATTGCCCAGTCTGGGCAAAAAATCTCCATGGGAAGTTTGCACCTGACTTTAAAGTCTTCCAGTCACAGACTTTAAATTTGACTCAGGTATGCACCTGAGCAAAGTACATCCTTCTCATGCTGAAGTACCAGCAGACTGCTATTTGAGCAGCTCTCCTAGTCCATTCAAACTGCAAAAGAGAAGGAAAGAACTGAGAGAGAATAAATACCTCCACATACTGTTAAACTTAACACCACTAAGCCGGGGTGGGCTGAAAGTCAAAGAAGGTGCCTTAATCAAGCCCTAAGCCTTGATCGTTTCACCATTAAAGTCTCCTCCAGCATGGGAACCTGCTCTTTTCTACATACATGCATCTTGTCTGATCAAACAGATTTTCTGGTTTTTAACACTGAGCATAAAGTTCAGCACTTTTGCTGCATAGTCCAGTTAAAACATTCCTTCCCTCATTAACCCTCACAGAGCATAGCAAGCATGTGGATAACAAACTACTGCCTAGCAATCACACCTATCATGTAAGTCTTTGCTATAAATAATGAAATCTGAAATGGAATACTGTAAGCCACTAGATAAAAGCTTTGTAATAAAGCACTACAACACTTTTAAAAAATTGCATCTCTGTTAGTCAAATTCGACATTCAGCCTGCTGGCAAGAAGCTAAACCAGAAAAGGAAGAAAAAGTAAACAAAAAGCAAAGTATGAACAAGAGCATTTAACTGGTCTACAAGATGGTAAAATATCATTAAATCACATCTATTTAATGATATTCTGTATATAGATCAGAATATAGGTTGCAGTCTCATTTTTATATGAATGCTGGTGGCAAAGAGGAAATATAGCTTCTGGTCATCTCAAACTAGAACCTAATATGAAAAGCGTGAAAAACAAAGGCTCATTCATAGACCATCAAGATAATATAACAACATACTTCAAGATCAATCTTGCTCTGGATATTCTGAAAATTGGCTTACCTCAGTATGGTTCTAAAAATTAAAAATAAATAGTTAGGCTTCTTGAATTTCAGAAGTCTTTGGCAGCTGTCCTCAACTCAGTTAATCAACTAATACCTCCTAAGGGTCCTTCTGAGATGACTGAAAATCCCATTTACATAGTACTCAAGGAATTCTAACCCAGTCTTTAAGCATGTGGTGAGACCCAGGAGAGAACCTATGACACAGTACTTTTTTTGGCAAACAGATAAGTATATGTACTTGAAGAAACATCTTTGCAACCTTCTAATTTATTTTAACAGCATGCATCAGAAATAATGTAGTCCAAAAAGAGAATGAGCGGGGAAAATTGAATTAAATGCTAAAAAAGAGAAGTAACTTTTGTAAATCTACACCAGACCTCGAAGGGGCGACCTTTGCAGTATGCTGAAGTCACAAACAAATATAAAAGCTTATATTAGTATTCACTAGAATCAATATACCATTATACAGTATATATTACACCCAGAGATCTCAAAGCATATTATCAATCATGGCGATATCCCAGTTCCATGTGACATAGGCATTACTACACCAGTTTTCAGGGTAGGTAAAATGAGGACAACATGGATTTTTCCATTTCCTTCCTAAAGTAACTCACTATGGCCTCATGTTCCTAAAACAAGTGTTTGCCAAGTGGCATACGGAAGACAGCAGTGGGCAAAGTCCCTTGAACCAGACTTACTAGATTTGGAAACGCCAAAGAACTCAGTAACTGCTATTCTCTAAGCCACATGCTGTTCAACTTCTTAACAGGTATCAGTATTAACAGGTATTAATAGTCTCACTTTTAAATGACTTCACTGTCACATAATCCAGCATCATTCAAAATACTCTGTCATTTTCCTATCAGACAGCTATGGATTAATGAGATAGCACCCAAAGCCATTCATAGCAACTTAGTCATCAACTAATTCCGCTTTTGAATGGAATTCTGTCAGGCTGTTAAATCTTTCTTACCTACACAAACACAGGGAAATTTTTACAAAAGCAAACACATTTTAATCTTCCACTCTTACAACATACTTCACGTGGTCAACCATGACTTAGACACAAAATGTACAGATATCTGAAGCCCAGCTCAGGACTCCTCCAGCTCCCTCTACCCTACTGCAAGCATGATGAGAATAATCAAGGCACTATTTTTTTGACTCATGCCTGCAGTTCATTTGGCTGGTGTACATACATAGGGTGATCATCCGGGTCCACAAGACGGCTGAGACCGATTAAGAGCACATTCAAAACACTGTAGCAATGAAGTTATAAAATTAAACAAACGTGAGAACGCCACGCTGTCGGATGTGATCTGGTTTACAGCGCCAAGGGGCCACGTATTCTCAAAGTCTGTCCTAAACCATGAGCCAGTCTGTCCTTTATCCCATGCTTGGGCAAAATGGAGGAATCCAAGGAAGAACATGGCCACCAACACACTGCCTGCTTTTGCTGAAACCTCACGGAAACATCTCTTTGGGTGGCCCATATGCACTGGTCCTTTCTGGGGATGCTAAGCACCAGGAAAACTCATGAGAAGAAATGGGAGGAAGTAGGTTGCTACCGACAGCCTTTCACGGCTATTGTGCATTCCTGGTATCAAAGCTACTTCTGCAGCGTGTTGCATGGGGAAAATTGCTCACAAACAAGAAGTGGCTGTCACGCTAGTTCAGCCTTTTAGTTTTTACACGGAATATAAAGCCAACTGTAACATCTTATTTTATCAATTAAAAACATTCTCTGGGAAACTCATGGTGTATAAACACTAAAAATATATAGTAGTACATTTACACACACAGTGACATTCACTCTTTGCTCTCCCTTACTGTGTCAAATGACTTGGTGGTCCAATTCCTCAAGAACACCTGTTAACCTCACAAAAGCCACCGTCATAATTGGCAGTTCATTGGCAGCCTGAGCAGGAGAGCGATGACCGGCATGAGGAGTGAACTGCCCTCAGAGTCCTGGGAAGTGTCATTCTGCAACGTGGCTGAGGCAGATTGGCAGCAGCTGCCTGCATCAAACCTGTGCTGCCGATAAGCATTCCTATTCAGTAAAAGCGATTAAGCAAATACGTAAATACAGCTCTGCTCGGGGAATCACACAAGCAAAAGGTAACGGCTGTTGACTTCAGTAGACTCCAGCATGTGTGTCCAGGTCCTATCGTGTCTCCTCTTCCTTCAATTTCAGTACAGCCGAAGACACGCTACAAGAACAGATAGAGGGAGATGTTCTCAGAGGCATCCACCTTAGTTATAGTCACACCTGCCCAGAAAAAGCTCAGCCTGTGAAGTCCCGCTGCCTGTGCCATTTTGCACAGCAAAACCGGAGCTGTCACTGGCTCCTGATGCTGCGTGCAGCTCCCACATCTTCATCAGTTCACTTTAATTCAAAGGCAGTGACAAGCTGATGAGACAGGCGCTTCAGGTTATTTATTTTAGGAGCCACGGAAGGCAGATGATGTTTTGCTGTTACTGCATGTATATAAACATTGCCAGGTACAATACTGGAGCATCTATGACTCAAGACCAGATTTTGCTAATGGTTAATACTGTATATGGAGAATAACTTAAGTTATCACAGAATCCTTAAGGTTAGAAAAGACCTTTAAGATCATCGAGTCCAACCATCAACACAACACCACCGTGCCCCCTAAACCATGTCCTGGAGTGCCACGTCTACACATTTTTTTAATACTTCCAGTGATGGAGTTAGTACTAAGTCGTATTAAGCCCACATTTTTAAAGCAATTTGGTTTTTCAACATTTAATTAGGAAATATTTTATAAGGTAAGCTATTTTCTTTCATATATGATGCTTCTCCCCATTTAGCATTTAAAAATAACGGTCCATGTTTTGAAACATGTTTGTTTTATAATATGTAAGTTGTTCACTATAAGGCATAATTACCATATCTGTAAAACTGGCTGCATAATAATGACTTGTAATTAAGAAATAATTTTAATAATGAACATAGGGAAAAACTCATTAGCCTCACTGTTTATTCTGGTAATATCCTAGAGATGACGTTTCAATGGGATAAAAGTTACGTTAGTTGTGGCTACTTGAACTTCACAGATTTCCCATTATATACTTAGGAGCACAACAAAGAATCCCACTAGCTTCAGCAGCACATGAATTAATTATTGTAGCAAATACGTAGGAGAGCAGATCAAATACCGTTTTGAAATAATTGTTATCCCACCGATGTTACTATTAAAATATTGACGCAACTAGTTTTAAACTCTATAAACTCATTTAATTCTCAAGTGAAGTATTTCCATCTCCAGCTATACTTCCCAGTATCAGTATTTTAAGGAACACTGTTGTTAGAATCGGAAACATTTAATCACAATAAAGAAACTAAATTACTTGACTGCTTCAAAACGCAACATAAATAAAACCAAGTCATTTGCTACCTCACCTGAAATATTACTTTTAATGTCAACATAAATAAAACCAAGTCATTTGCAACTTGCTACCTCACCTGAAATATTACTTTTAATGCCCTAAAAAGTACAAATGTATCTATCAGTGGCTTCTCTTTGCAGAATCTATGCACTGAGAATGATGGTGCCTCAGTATTTATGCTCATTTGGCCAACAAAAAATGAAAGGTCACCCAGAAAAATGCAGTTTCCATCAAGAATTTTTTGGAAGCATAAATCTTTGCATTTGAAGGAATATTCAGCCTGCCTTATTAGGGTCTGAACACTGACTCCGCCTCTACTGCTACAGCAAGCTGAGCACAGGCTTGAAATAATCCTTCAGCAGTTCGGTGATGGTACCACTGGATGGGATACTTGCGATGCAAAGACCTTCCCTTCCATGAGCACGTAGCCTGCCCCAGCTACCTGGTAACTATTTCCATCATGGACGGGCAGGATGCAAGGCTGGCCACCCGTTCTCCACTGCAGGCTAATGCAGTTGTCCTCCACCAGGACAAGGATCTGCTCTGGCTGTCCGTCTTCTCTGTGACTCTTATAAAACACCTATCTTTAAGCACTGAATCCACGAAGACTACTGGATACAGCTAAACAACTAAACACCTATCTTTAAGCACTTCATTACCCATAAAAATGGACAAAAATCTACCGCTAGAACAATTTAAACAAGATTGGACAACATGTACTTAGATAACGATCCTGCCTGAGAAAGACAGCACACAGGATAAACTTCTGAGGCTTTTCTGGTCTTTCATTCCTACAATCCCCAAACAGAAACTAATTTACTATGATGGCATTTAATAAGAACCTAAGACCACGGTTTGCAGTTTTGATGATGCTATCTCAGGCAACAGGCTGGGCAATTCACAATAAAAGGCAGTAATACTTGTAAATTGAAAACTTTTCCTGAGTTCAACAGCAAAAATTTTTTACTCAAAAAACCATTTTTAAAAAAAAGGCAAAACCTAATCAAAATTTACAGTAGGAAAAGACAAAAGACCCTTGATGCAATTTCTTAAGTCGTTCTGAGACAATTGGCCTGTTTGGTTTTTTGTTTTGTTTCAAACTAGAAGCACCAAGACATTCTAAAGAAAACGCAGAATTGCCTGTACTGCAGGTCTGACCTCCACACCTAACCCTCAGCCTACTGGGAAAAAGCAGCACATTCCAAACCCCCATTTATCACGTATTTTAACTGTCACAAATTACTTTCAGTGCTATAAACCAACGGGTTATAATCCAGTAAAATATTAGAACGCCAGAAAGTTTATTCAATTTTAAACACCTCACCACCCAACCAGATTTGCTTATTATAAGAGCTGGTTTCAACAGCTGTAATTCGTAAGCGGGGTGCCCCCGCCGCAGAGAAAAGCAAAGCAGCATTTGGTAGCAAAGCTTGGTCCTACGTGAACAGTATCATAAGTACTAACAGCATACGTCTAAACAAAGCATTGCGTTGACCTTGCCTGCTCTTCTGGACCCAGCTATTTTATGCTGTTACTCTAGTTTTATTAACCTATTTTCAAACGTATGCTGAAGTACAAAAAGACTGTATATATAAATTCCACATTTTGATTCTGCTCTTAGCTCTCCCTTTCCATACCCAGAGTAACTCCATTGGCTTTCCATCAAGTGACCTTGGAACTGCATAATAATTAAGAGCACTAATTCTGGGTCTATTCAACAAAAATACGTTAGTCTCATGTTTTACAACATACTATTAGTTTTGTTCACAAAATGCATTCATAATAACCTGAAGCAATTCTGCTTAGAATGGTAGTATAATCGTAACGTAAGTGAAACAGGAAAAGTGTGCAAGTATTCTTTTTCCATATGAGACCAAATGAAAACATTTACAAATTTCAGGGAACTATCCACTTGCCACCCCTTCCATTCTCTGTTTCTTTCTCTCCCACACACACCCCCCCCCATGCTCACCACCCCTAATTTTATTTAAAAAACAAACATATTTTATATGGTCTCACCAAATGGACAAAAAACTCCCTTATATTTAAGGTAAGAAAAATGTCTAGCAGATGCACTTTCAGAATAAGAAATTTTACAGGGGGTTACATTTTAAAAGATGCTTTTTCAACTGTCTGCATGAAGAGGCAGAACTGAGCTGGTCCTGTCAGTTGTCGCTGCCACAGCTCAGAGTGTGCAAGCTCTAATTTGACCCTCCTGGGAAAAAAAACGCAATTAGAAATGCATAAAAGAAGGTATTTAGACATTGCTGTTTAGCGCACTGGCTAACCTAGTGTGTAGGTGTCAAGTGAAAGAAAAAGATAAAGAAACTTTCTAAAGGGGTTTGTGTGTTCCAGATAAAAGCAAAGACGTTTAAAGACCCAGCTTTTGAAGTGAGCTTCCCAGGACTAAAACATGGACAAGAGTAAAACCTATCTTCATTTCCACTGACTCTTCACCTCCCACCCCATTCCCTCCACCCCCTTTCCTTCAAAGGAACACCAAAAACTCTAGGAAATAGAAACATGACCTAAAAATATTTAAAGAGCAATCAACTGAGGAACAATGCAGTAAGGCATCTTCATCCATCCCAGCACCTTGAAGTTGTACTTCATCACATTCGTATTTCTAATGTGAAGTATCACAGCTCTGCAGATAGCTTTAGATATATGCATCGGTTCAACTAAATTTTCTGAAACAACATCTTTGCCAGCAATGCCACACCAATAACCAAATCATACAGGTGCATGAAGTTGGCCTACGGAAGACAAGACAGAAGTTTTCACAGTTTCCATGTATCTGTAGACTCCATATTGTAAACAAGTAAAAGAAAAAAAAATGTATAAAATTTCAGTTAAACACGCTTTTATCTGAGTCCTGACAGACAAGGAAACACTGCTGCAATGAGAAATGTTTGATATGACATTACCAGAATATTCTATGGGTACAGCTCTTGAAAGCAAGAGCTAATACACATTACACTGCAGACACACAGTGAGAAGCATGTTTAAGAAGTTAGTATAATCATTCCTGGCCCTAATTTTTTTTTCAATATTTTCAGTTGACCTTTTTGAATTATTTCCAATAATATTCTTACTACTATTAACATGACTACCAGATGAAAGCACTGCACAGATGACATCTTTCAAAAACCTACATGGATTACTTGATGCAGTTCAGCAGTCAGAAATCATCTCCATGACCTTCCAGTCAAATCCCCAATTCAAGCATTCATTCACGTCTGCCACAGGGATTTAAGCACAGCTTTGTTTACAAAATCCTCTTTGTTAAAGGCTAACAGTGATAAATCTAACATCAAAACTTCCTAGGTTTTCAGATATGAACAAGACCAAGAACTCTCTGAAAACTATAGTCACACAGTCTGAAAATTTTAGTAGCTAGGCCACCAATATCAGAAAATAAATTAAATTTCAGTGGCCTCTTGGGGTGGAGTGTGAGTTCGCAACCCCCTCAGGTTCTCCCCATTCTCAAAGAATCCTTAAACACATGGAACTGTAGAGAATGCATTAAAAGCCAAATGTATCAGCTGTTAAGAGTTGTGATGACAGCCATCCTCTCTTCTGTCCCCCCGCACTGTAATTTTTCACCCGTATGATATTCAATATATGGCAGTGTGTATTAACCAATTGCAAGTCATTGTTTTCACTGAGGTAAAGAAAAAAAGCTGTAATTTCCCTAGTATTTTCTTTACCTTTAAAATAACATGAAATAATACAATTCAACAAGGAATCTTCTAGGGATATTAAATACCTTCTACAGAATTAAGAGAGTGATCTTTAAAAGAAGACAAAAGTTTACATTTAAAAAATTACAAAATCTACATTTTAAAGACTGTTTTAAAAATACTAAAATTAAAAAAATCTTTATAGTATCCTTTTCTGCTAAACTGATTACAGCAATAAGACACATTTTTTGTTCAGCAGTTGTATAGAATGTACTGGCTTCCAGTGATTATACATTAAACACTTTCTACAGTAGTTTTATGGCAATGTAATCCACTAATGATCCCAACTGAGAACAGCCTATGTGACTAATATAGTTTGAGGTATGGTATTAAGTAAGACAGTCTATATGAAATGCCAAGTACATAATTTTCACAGAAAAGGTGAGCATGTACCCAACAGTATTTGGGATTTTTTTTTCCAGTTTTCATTTTTACGGCATGGATACCAAACCCAACACATAAAATAGACAAAGAACAGTAAAATCCCTCCTCATACCTTCACTAAGAAGATGCATAAGATTAAAGGGCTGTTGGAGGCAGAGGGAGCTGCATGACACACGTACATATTTGATGTTACTGTCTTTTTAACCATTATGGAAGTGTTACACATGTGCTCCACAATATCTGTTAAGCAGAGAACCAGTGAAAATATAGTTACTCCTTAGCTTGCTGTTTGTTTTTCTACTATGGTAACATAAGAATCCTTGGTACATTAGATTTGATGCATAAAAGGAGCCACTTTTGATTGAATAAAAAGCATTGCTAACTACTGTAACCACACTGAGCCATTATTTTGGAAGGCATCTTTAGAAACGTATCATAAGACAAACAGTCCCTACAGGTTTTTCTAAAGGGTCTAAGATTGGGTAGGTAACTCTCTGCATCATTAGCCATTATTTAGGAACACTTTAAGCAAACAATAAAGGCCTGCCTGTATCTTTTCTTGTCTTTACAACAAAAATATATTAACTGTCAATAAAATCTATTAAATGAGACCTTTAAGGCATGTTTGCCTTGTTAGGTGAACAAATTATTTAAGCGTTCTCAAACAGTGCAGTGAAACGGCTAGATCTGAAAACAAACCTCCTATTATATCACAACCTTAGGCACCCATTAAAATTCTGATGAACTCTGATGAGTCTTACAGATTGCATTTTTTCCTTTTTCAACCTTTTCTGATTGCTCTAATAATAGTAAATAATTTCCTATAGGAGCGGCACACACACAAGTACATGTTCTATCAATTCCCAGATAAGCTGTGAATGGGTAATCCTCAGTCTCTTTTTAGATGTTGACCAGCATCTTTTTCTCCAGGAGCTGTTATACCGGAATGTCTGGTATTTCTCTAGCTTTTTATTCTTGAAAATCATCAGCAATTCCAGCTCTGACCATCTATCACAATCATAAATATTCCATTTAAAGGGCTGCTATTATATGCACAAAATTATGTAATTATGATTCTGTACCTTTGACACCCGAATTAGTCAACTGACATATTGTTTAACCTCTTATATTACCACTGATTTCTGCTGGCTTTAAAGATACAGAACTTAGTGGCTGTGGTAGGAAATGTAGCCCTAGACTGCTGGTAGGCAAAAAAAAAAGTCCAGCTGGCATAGCAATAAGAAATCCTACTCATTGTACTGCAAACACTGGACAAGGTCTCCAACACCCTCATGTGAAATGAAATGGGTTACCTAGAACTTATCACCACCTTGGCATATATCGTAAGGGTCAACATGAGTATCTGTCTTTTAGCTTGTGTGCCTCAGTTGTCCTGTTGAGCAATTCTGGTTCTCGTCGTTGGGCACTCGGGCTACTCCACACAGCAGGAAGAGAATATCCAGAATATCCACTGTCAGCATCAACTTCAGCATCCTTTTCTTTGCCCTCAGAAGGAGCTGCGTAACAAAGAGGGGAGGACAACAGCACGGAACACTGCTCCACTGCACAGGCTTAAAGTGCTCATTTATCTTCCCTTTTGGCGTTCCTGCTCCTTAACAGGGTGCTTTAAACAGACAGGAAAAGACATCATGTTGTTCCTGGTGTCCTAATCAGTGGGCATGATTGGCTTTTCGTACTATATTCATGTACCCTCACACTGCTCTTTTTCCTGCATCTGTTCTGATTGTAGTATATCCAAAGAAAGTCCAGTCTCTCTGATACTCCAGACTTGATAATAAGTAGGTGTTTGGGTTTTGTTCCATTTCAAAGTGGTGGTGTTTCTCATGCCCCTTCCCTGCTCTTAAGGCTGCAAGCAATGCTAGGGAAGATCTAAGCAATCACTCCTCTCTCTTTTTCTTACAGCTGCCAAGGCATCAAAAGCAGCAGCTGCAAGTGAAAAGGGGAAAAGCAACTATGGAATACGCAGCAAACCATCAGCAACCCACTATGCAAAATTTAAGAGCCAATGAAATAAAGACTACACATTAGAATTGATTACTTATTATTTCAGTGACTATAAATTAATAATCTAATGCTATTACAGTTAGATGTTACTGTAGAAGGTTATCTCCTCTGGACTGTGATTTTAAGGGTACAAGAGCCATCCAAGATTTCTTAGAGAGTAGACAAAAATTTAAGTGAAATTAATGTCATTGGGGGACCTTCACCCAAACAAGGCAATTCACAGTTCAGATTTAAATTACAATTATCAGCCTAAAAGAGACAAGTAACTATTTTTGCCATAGAAATCTTGATGAGTAGTTGCCAGAGCTTGTTTCTCTTCCATTTCCACTTACTAGTGGAAATCAGAAATGAACATGATTTTATTTCAAGTTGATGGGTACAGAGTGTAATGAATATAAATCTCATAGTTTCTTTGTAAAAAAGGCACAGCAGCGTAGCCTGTATCAAGTGCCTCTGGCATCACCAGCAAAAAAACTCTATTCGGCTTAAAGGAAGCAACATCAGGCTCATGGCTAACCAATTCCTTTCACAGAGAGGTAAGCAGACTTTAAACACATCAAGCACCCTTGGTGTTATCACAGGAATGAAAATGGCAGAAGTAAAAGTACGTATCAGTGATCATGTTCCTCCTTCATGTACACCGATACCAATCAAGAAAAGCCAGTAGAGCTACTCAATCTAAATGAGATGAGAAAGAAACCATCTGTCAGAATACAAAACTAAAAAATGAGAACATTCTTTATGAGTTTGAAGAAATCTTAAAGATTTCAACTTAGTTGGTTTGTTTTAATCCCGGGGCTTAAAATACTCCTTAAGCCCCTCTTCAAATCAAAAAAAGCGTCCTTCTTTCTTCCTAAAGGTTGCAGAGAATGCAATACAGCTCCTCTTGAGAGACAACAAAAATAGAACGCACACTCATATAGTCTGCATGAACCAAAACCATTAACAAAGGTGACACTTTAAACCACGTGTGATTATCTCTTTACTTACTAAACTCGTATGTTCAGCCAACAGAACGTCACGCATTAGCAAGAGGCTTTTTTACTGTGATGTTTGTAACATGGCGTTCATCCATATTATCAACAAATCTGTGAAACCCAAGCTTTACTACTCCAGCTGCCTTTTACATGCACAGCGTGAACAGTCATTGACACAAGAAAGTATTGAGCTGGCACCAGGCACACAACCATGTAGCCAACGCTGACACACACCAAGTTTAAATAGTGCCATACCATTCCCAACACTGCAGCGCCAGTATCAAAGGCATGAACATAATTGAAATGCCACAGCCTATGTCTCTAAAGCTTCTGAATACCTCTATATAAAATTACAGTTATGTTGACAAGCCACCTGTTAGGCTGAAGAAAAACCGCGTAACATTGTGCCCTTGTGAGGCCACCTTTTACCGCATGTCCTCACGACATTTTTCCTTTTCCCCAGCACACCAGCCCTGGTGTGTGAATCACCACGGCCGTGTGTCCAGGGCAGGGCAGAGTCTGGTGGTGCCTGCTGGAACCCTGTCATGGCCCCGGCTGGAGAAGCAGGTTGCCTTTCTCGGCTCGGGCACGCTGCCTGGGAACACACAGGTCCTGTCAACCCTTCGAGCAGCGCCGCACGCTCT
>NW_010562573.1:100951-111389 GCF_000687285.1 Phaethon lepturus
ACTGGTTGCAATGGGACGAAATGACAAGGGCAGGAAGAGAAGAGGCTCCCTAGAGTAATGGTTGCTCTATGGGAAAAGAAGCTTCTCGGAAAATTCACGGGCCGTATATCACATTACTGAGCTGGGGGATGGGGGAGGGCTAAGAGAAAACTATTTAATGATCCGTCTCTATGACTAAGGATTTTAATTTCTAATTTTTCAGATTCTCATCTGTCAAAGACTCACTCACCTACAGGCAGGGTGTGTATCTGGTGAACACATCGGTTTTTAATGTTCTGTACTTGCTTTTCAGCATGCCCAAATGCCACTGTAGCATTGCTCTCATGGAAGGCTGGGATTGTGAAAAGCGATCTGGAAGACAATATCGGATGAGAACTACAACACAGAACAGGAGACAATTTCAAGGAAATGCCTTGATTTTTTTAATTCATTGGCTTCTTGAAGTTTTAATAGCAACGTTGTAGAGCTCAAAAAAATCCATACGTTGATAATGAGTGCTTTCTGATCTTTAGATACTTGGATTAAGCGGTCATCTGACTGTTTCCTTTTTACCAAGGTAAGTTAGAGATTCTGACACAGCCACCTTGGCCACCACATTAACCCTTCTGGCGCCTCTTATTTGCAGTTTAAGTAGAGAATATAAGAATTACAAACCTTATCATTTTACCCACAAATAAACTTCAGTGCTAGTTTGGAGAAATCCTTTTTAAATGCTGCAGGGCAGTTTAATTCTACAGCAACCCAGATTTTTGCTCCCAAAGACTGCCAGATAAGCTAACAATTGTAGTAGTAGCTTTTTTGCAGCATGGACACCTGTTCACTACAAACTGAAGTAAGACAGGCTACTCATTTCACATAAACCACCAGCTGTTAGATGGTACCAGGATTCAGTGACTACTGACCTGGGATAGATTTGAACTGGTGACCCAGGAGTGGAAGACTGTATATCCAATTACGAATCCACATTTAAAAAAATTAACTTGCACTTTTTAATTGCATTCTAATCTCAAATATCTCTGGTTTTAACAAATGGCCCTCATTTCAATTAAATGCAGGCATACCTAGGAACTTTGTTCTTTTTAAATTGTGGATTCAATTGCACACACACTTGATTGCATTATATTGTAAGAGGGTACTGGTAAATAGCGATTATCTTGACTTCCTAGCTGCCTCTCGCCATACATGTAATAAGAATGTACGAGTCTTTAATCTGTGCCTAGAAGGGAACGGGGTTTACAGTTTCTCTGCAGCATATGAGTTACGCTATAGAAGGTAGTAGTGAAGAAGGTATTTAAATACAATTGAGGTACGTTCAGCAGTTCCAAGCAGTTGGAGGACACGGGTTCTGATAAGAAGTATTAGCAGATGGTTACCATTAAAGATGCAGACCCAAAAAAGAGCACTGCTCTTAAGAGCTAGGAACAAGTTGACCTGGAAAGCAGAGAAACAGCTTGAGAGACATAACAGAGACTGGAAGAGATGGTAACGTTTAACAAGACCCAGAGTGGTGGTACTGTTGTCACTGTTTCTGCAGTTAAAAAAAACAAAACAAAACAAAACAAAACAAACCCCACCAACCTGGCAGCTGCACCATGCAGGATGCCTCTGTTTACTGAAGAAGGAGGGAGAAGAAGAAAACCAGAAGAGAATAGAGGGAAATGCAAGCAGCTTTGCACTAGTGGTGAAGAACTAAATATCATGGGTGTATTTATTTATTTATGACTGAAGTTGCGTACACGCACAGCACAGATCATTTGTACTCAGCTTGCTAGAGAGCAGTAGTCATTGAGTTTGGATATTTGGGGGATGGAAAAGTACTACCATAACTACTTCATGACTTCTTAAGGAAAACACCAAAATAGCAGCAATCAGATCTAAGTAGATTTGGAATTTTGACAGAGATACACACCTGCAAAAGAAAGTTATGGGATTTTTCAGAGGCAAAGTTTTCACTTAGCCATTAACCACAAAGCAACAAATTATCCTGTGAAAAAAATGAAGGCTCATCCCCTTTGATTCTTTAAACATCCTTTACATTTACAGCATCCCGTGAATGTTAATGACTGCCCTAAATCACGAGGTTTATACTTGGATTGAAAAAAATCCCAGTATTGATGTGCGTTCTGTCCCATTTGAACATAACTCCAAAGCCCGCTCTATATCTTGAGTCAGATACAGTGGGAGAAACTTGTATATTCATTGTGCAAAATCATTAGCTTTTCTGTTAAACACAGATTAAAAATTGCTAGATATTGGATAGAGGCCTGGGTCTAACCTATCTGCACAAAACTTGCATCACAAGACACACAAATCACTTCCACACACTCATTACGCTGTCCTTCTGACTTGTGCTGGGTTCCCTGGAGTAAAAACAATACTAATTTGTTCTAGTCACAGCCACACACAGATGTGAAGTGAAAGTCAGTCAGGCCAGCTAGTAAACTCACTGAATTATATGAGTATCTTTAAGAGGTTGCATCAGAAAGAAGGGGTAGATGATAATCCAAAAGCAAGCTTGCAAGGTTATTAAAAGATGAAAATATGCTGACCGATTCAAAAGCACATAAACATATATAGACACGTAAACATGCATACGTGTACATGTATCTTGGCAAATCTATTTTTATGCTTCAAAGCACCCAATATCACACGTTGTCTGCAGCGTATTTTCCTACAAAATGTATTTCTGCCTTGCAGAGGGTGGCGAGTAGGCTACAGAAAGAAAGGTTTTAGAAGTTTCTCAAGGTAATGAAAGAAATCTTATACCACACAACTCCTTTCTCATAGGATAATTCACATTTGAAATGACAACTTGCGTCATGCTGAGGCAATTTACAGGTGACAAGATACTGTATTAGATCCCCAATGAGTGTTTGTGTGTGTGTATATATATATATTAACTTAAGGTGTAAGTTAAACTGCAATTCAGTCTTAACTATCAGCCAACTGCTGTAAAGGGAATAAAAGGACAAGCCAAGTAAAAATGAAACTGCACGCAGCAGCAGAGTTGCAGGATCAGAATCAGCAGCATATGGTGCACTAGCACTGCGAGCACGCAGCCAGGTCTTCCTTCAGGCCCTAAGCGAGTCATGTCTGGGACTGACCACGTGGCTGGGAGACCAGCCATCGGTGGCAGAATCTGTGCCGTCCACCCACGCATTGACAGCGCTTCCACTTACATGTTAAAAAAACTCCCTCCTCCTCTACAAGGCGATGGCAGCACACTTCACACAAGGCAGTAAGAAAGAGTTTTACAATACATTTCTAACACTGCTGTTGCAAGCTCCCACGCTAATTTGCTCAGGATTTGACCCTACAAACTATGAATATTGTTGCAGAGATACATTCCATGAACATGATGATAGGCATGCATATGATACAGAGAATTAGAGATCATCTAATCATCCTTGGGAAGATGACTCAAAATCTTTTTCCTCCCACCATATGTTTCTATCAGTCAGGAGCTTAAACAAAACCAACATGAAGTTATGCATCTCAAATACAAGCTCATAAACCAATGGTATTTAGATTTTTTTCTTTAAAATTGTGCTTACAATATATTATTTCCTCTTTGCATATTCATCAATAGTGCCTAACATACTCTTTTAAGTTCTATTATTGAAATCAAGCATTGCTATAAAGATACTAAGATGAACACACCACATTTGATTGTATAGATAGTATGCATGTATACAAGCAAGTATTGTTAATGGCATGATTCAGCAAAGTTTTTAAATTATTATACTTAAATCCTCAAAGGGTCAGAGTCTCAGAACAAACTAAAAAACAAAACTATATGCAGTCTGAATTGTCATGGGAGTTTTCTCTCTGTACCATACTTATACCAAACATGAAGGAACTGCCAAACAATACATCATTTAGAAAACTCTTCATCCATTCAGGTAAGAGAAACTTATTTAGCTTAGGCTGTTGTTTCAGCTTTTAACCACAGGCCCAGCCACCACCTGTATGTTCCTTTAAGTCTGAAGCTTGTCCATCGGTACAAGCTTGCCATCTTTCCTATAATTAAGAAAAGAGCGGTCATTTGTTAACCCAATGTCAACTTACACACTGGGCCACTAGTCAAGTAAGAGGAGACACGTGACCTTTCCATTGACCCGAATGACTAGGTGATGACCTCTGTGGTCCAGCCTGTAAAGGAACGGGAGCACTTTAAAATGGTCATTATGATTAATGGTTTTCCCAGGCTAGGCCAAATGAGTAATTGCTCAAACAAAAAAACCCTCAGGCCCCGAATAGTTAGCTTTATTACCTGCAGATACCATATATCTTTTCAACTTCTAATCCTCTTTGCTGTAACTGGGAATTACATGGAACTTTTTTTGAATTGTACTGTAGGAATTCAAATTAAGCTTCTTGGAATAAAAGTGCACATAATTAAAATACATTCTACCTGCAAAGCAAAGATGTCTTTCATAACTCCCTGTAACACTGAACTTTGGGTCCCAGCTAGTGAGCTTTGCTTCTAGCATCCCAGTATCACTTGCAAGAACTTGATTTCCAAGGAAGATGTTTCAGAAGAAGAGATAATAAACAAGATTAAATTGCTAGAAAATTAAGCATGCTTTTTCAAGTTCTTCTTGAGACAATTGTCTCTCACTGTTTTGAGCACATTAGCAATCTGCTCTGTCAGCCCAAAAACATTTGCCATGCCAAAAATTGAACAATTCAGCATTACAAATTACCAACCTCTATTCTAACACAATCCAGGTGAAGTTGCATATATTGTTGCTCACAAGTCCACAACGCAAGAGAGCTGTCAGTCACTTCTTGACAGGGCATTGTTGACGTTTACCATTAAGTGAAATGTTGCTGGCAAGACTGCCCTATTCACTTTCATAACCTCTGTAATCTGCAAAGGGGTGGCAAACTTAAGAGATAAAGCCCCGAATATCCTAGTAAAGCGCTGACTTCCTAGCCAACGAAAGTTAATATATCATCAACGTATAACTGTGCAATTAACTGTAGAATTCATGTCATGTGTGTTGGTGAACACAGGACACTCAGTTCTAAGATATGAAATCACGGGGTACTAAATTTGCGTCTGGGGCTGTACTTCACATCTGCTGTATTTCAGTACAACCGACTTCAGAATCAGGCCTGATAAATTTTTCATCACAATTACTTCTTAAAAATCTTTTCCAGTATAGAGGGTGAGCAGAACACCTGTTAGCTTTAAGGAAGCTCTAGGTCACAGGATGATTGCACACTAAAAGGCTCCATGGTCTAGGACAAGGTCAGGGTCTCTGTCGTTTATAGAAGACTGTAACTGTTGTCAGAAAGCATATGCTATAACAAAAGTCCCAAAACCAACCTAATGACCATATGCAAATGTATCCAAAATACCTTTCCGTTGTTAGCAGGTCATCAGAAGGAATACATCCCTGGAGAACCAGAGGAGGGGGAAATCAAAATCTGTTAGAATTCCAGAAGCACTGGGCAGAAAATCTCTGCAACTGCTGGAGAAATTACTGTGATTGGGCACCTGCTATTCACATACCTAACACTCACAAACGCTTTTATTTTATTTTACTTAAAAAAAAAAAAAAAGTTAAGTCAGTGAGGCCACTAGTAATAGCCTTCTACCTATATCCATGGAGATAACAGTTCTGAGTTTGCAGTTCCACAACTTATGATTAATTTAAAAAAGGTTACCTGGAAAGTTTAATGGAGACTCCATACACTGTAAAAGTGAGAACATGGAATCATGAAATACTGCATTCAGTCCAAGAGTTCAGAACTTCATTTCCTATGAGGTCTGTGCTTAAGTTCTCACAGAAAAACGCTAAGCAGCCCACAAAAGTAAAGGTTAACTGACCGCTCAGACTTGGCTGGGCCAAAGGCTGACAATGATATATACTATATGAAGTAGCTTATCCATTTTCTTTTTCAGTTTTATTTAACCTTCAGTGGTACTTACAGGTAATGTAAGGAGATATATCCTACAGTCTTCTAAATAAAAGCAGTAAATAACAAAATAAGTCCTTGTATGTACTTCCTTGCTTTGGAAAGGAAAACGACATTTAGAAATCTGAATCCTTGAAATGCAATTGTGGTGTCTTTATGCATAATCACTCAAACTGAACATGAAAATATTAAAGTGCAAATGTTTACTTGCTCTCACATGCAGGTAAAAATAGCCTTTTCTTTCTTTTAAGAGAGAGCTATTCATCATATGATCCCCCCCCTAAAAATCAGCTTTTTATCTCTGGACTATCTTCAGGAAATCTTTTCTTAAAAGGTTCCCTTTCCAGATTGCTGCCCTTATCAGCTGCTCTCTCTTCTCCGTCTTGTCAACCTTTATAAAAGTTTAAACTCCTGACATTTTCAGCTTCTTTTCTGCATCTATAGTTCCAAACCTGTCTGTATGAATTGGGTCATACACTGAATTAAAACTGCTCCACAGAAACTGGCTTCAGAGTGAAAAAGAATGTCAGAATTGGTTTCAACTGCTATGAGTCATTACTCAACACTATTCTTTCAATCACCCGGTTTCTTATTTTTCACGCATTGAGTTCCTACTCCCCGTTCCAAAGTGCTGAAAGCTTCTAAAATTCTCTCCTCCACAAAAAGGCCACAACAGAAGGACTAGGGGGTAGTAAAAAACATATCTTATTCTGCTTTCTCTAGCACCATAAACTGGTCTTCATTCTTCTTAAAACATTGAATTACATGATGTTTTATTACTCTTTCACCTCTAACTTTTCCAAGTGAAGCATCTATTGTTCGTTTTGTGACTCATGTCAGTTATATCAAAATGGCAGCAGATACATTTAACTGTTACAGTGAAGGATGAACACTGGCAGAATATGGCTATAAATCTGTACTTCCCTGTATCACCATCCTCCCACAAGTTTTAAGTATAAAACGTTCACAGAATCACAGAATCATTAAGGTTGGAGAAGACCTTTAAGGTCATCAAGTCCAACCGTTAACTCAACACCACCATGCCCACTAAACCATGTCTTGAAGCATCATGTCCACATGTTTTTTGAACACTTCCAGAGATGGTGACTCCACCACCTCCCTGGGCAGCCTGTTCCAATGCTTGACCACTTTTTCGGTGAAGAAATTTTTCCTAATATCCAATCTAAACCTCCCCGGCGCAGCTTGAGGCCATTTCCTCTCGTCCTATCGCTGGTTACTTGGGAGAGGAGACCAACACCCACCTCACCACAACCCCCTTTCAGGCAGTTGTAGAGAGCAATGAGGTCTCCCCTCAACCTGCTCTTCTCCAGACTGAACAACCCCAGTTCAAACAACTGCTGACATGCAGTTAAGCACTATTAAGAGCTTGCAACCATATAAGCTGGCATCTGGCTGAAAGCACTCTCCTACCCTTTATATTTTTACTTTGAGAGTAATAGAAATAACATCTCAAATGGAACTTCTCCAAGTTCTTAGATACTTCTGTTTTCCCAAGAGTGTTCTCAGTCACATCCATACAAATTCTTACAGCTCCTTAAGTTCATATAAACCTTAAGAGACATTTGTTTAATCACACTAGTACACTCACCATCACTCTCTGTATCCCCTCCAATAACTGAGAGCTTGTTTTTCATTTTGTATGTAATTGTTTCAAACTCACTTCTATTAGACAGCTTGAATAATGTTGAATGTGTTAGACCTGCAACATTCCCATGATCTGGAGCCAACACAATATCCAGTTCTGTGTTCACACAGTCATTTGACATGTTCCTTTTGTTTAAAAAAGGATATTACCTTATATTTTCTTGCTAAGTAAATTCCAGAAAAAATGAGATCATTTTTATTACTATAGCAATCAGTATCCCCCATGCTCCCTTCACAGATGTAAATGAGCAATCCAAAGCCCTAATCAGAAAATAAGCCTCTTCAAAGTAAAAATAAAGCCTAAGTAATGTAAAGCTTTATTGCAAACTAAACTCAGTCATACCTCTTTGAAAGATTTCGCTCTATTAGTGATTCGTTGTAAATGTCTGCTGGGCATAAGACCCATTCATATTGCTAAGGGATTTGTTTGAGAAAATATGTCAGTACCATTTTAATAGACTTCAGTAGACAGATATTGTTGACACCATTCCACATGAAACTTTACTTGCTGCATGACAGAGATGTGCAGCACTTAATGTGCTTTATCAACCCATTCAAATTCAACATATGTCTACAAACAGACAGAAGTCACAGCTGCTGGGCACACAGAATCCAACTGTGGAATAAGATTTTAAAAGCTTCTGAAACTGCCATAATTATTCCTATTGTTTTGGTCATGATTTTTATATTTTCACTAGAAATACTGGCCATAAATTGCATTTCTCATAGCACTTTAAGCAGTCAATCTATTACTAAAGAGCTGAAGTCAGATTTAAGTTATTTTACTACTTCCATTAGGTATATATTTTGTCTAATTGAAAGAACAAGCCTTCTTGTCTCCTATTCCTCCCTCTCCAAAGCCCTGGAGATTGAGCATGTTCCTTAATTGGTTTCAGCCTGCTATACCCATCTTTTCAAGTCACAGGGCACCAATGAGGAATTAAATTCAACTTTAGGTGCAACAGTGATGAAATACAAACATCTGACAGGACTAGATTTTTTATTCTCTTCTAATCCTATTCTGACTAGGGGAGCTGGAGGCAGGGTAGAAGAATTCTGCAAAATGCAACAAAAGCTGTCCCTCTGTTAGAAAAGCAAAGTCTTTCAAAGAACACAACAGGGTTGAAGCTTATCTGGTGAGCTCACTAGGACAACTACCATCTTTTTGTGCCATGTTCACACCATGCCCAACAGTGTTGCTAGCCTGTGACTAGAGTTTCTAGGCATTTCTACAGTACAAAAAAAAAATTCAGTAAGACTGTTATTCATAATCCACAACCAATTAGATGGTGATTTTTTAACACTTTGAGAGAGCTCGTGCTGTCTGAATGCTCAATGAATATCTAATGCAAATCCCTGAATGCAGTGCCTCTTCAGCCTGGATGTAAGAGTTATTAAATTTGACCATAATTCTTTATTAAAAAACAATACAGAAACACGTACATATGCACAAATTGATGCAGAAAGGAGGGGGACAAAAGAATCAAAGAGAATGAAATTGTTTCTTGGGAATGGCTGTTGGCATAATTTTAAAATATACTTTACTTATATTAAGTTCCAAGCTGTGCTAAAGAGTTTCAGTAGCATATATTTTATTCCCCATTGGTAACAAATGTGTTTCACTTGGCACCACTGCTGTATCAATTGCCACAGCCTCCATCCATCCATCACTAGCTAATTTTCAAAACCTGAAAGATTTTCTTTTAAATACAGCTGTAACTCATTAGCCTCTTTTTACCAATCTAGTTGCAATGCACTTCTTCAGTTGCTACACACACACAAATACACACACCTTTCTCACTGAATGATAGCACCATTTTCATGCCTTAGTTTTGACTCTAAAATCACCAATATTAGTGTGTCACAAGTATAGTCAATGTTAACTGTTATCCTTTCTGTTTCTGGCTCTCAGTTACATTATTAAGCTCTATTTTACCAATATGTTTGTCCTCTTGAATTTATTTGGGTTGTGTGTACCACAGCAGGGACAGAAGTGGCTATCGGAAGTTACAGGGGAAAGAGGAGGGGAAATTGCTACAGTCATCTTTCCCATCCAGTAATCCCTTCTCAAAAATACATCTGACAACAGACTGCACAGATTATTAGCTCACGACTTGGCCCTTGGAGTTACCAACCTTATGTTGACTAAGAAGTACGTACTGTGTACCATCTACTAGGAAGCCCATCTAGGCAGAGACAAACATCAAAGACTCTACTGAACCTGTTCTAACTCTGCAGGAAAAAACTTTAGGTCTAAATGAATCCTGCAAACAAGAAGAATAAAGCCCCAGCCACGCACAGATATTCTGGCAGAACATTGCCCTCAGCTACATCCACATTGCACAGATAGAGTCCACAGTAACTGCTTCTGCAGGATGACCAAAAAAGCAAAGTTTTCTCTGCCACAACAGCAGAAGAATGGTGTGGTTACAAACTGTAGCTTCTTGAGGTGTGGACCACTTCTCACAGACCATAAACTGTTCAGACTTTGAACCTGTATAGAAATATTAAGACTCTTGAAACCTGAGGCACCTTTAGTCCAAAGAAGTAAGTAGAGATTTCTTTGCCCTTTTCTTGATCTCATTTAGAAATTATAGTCAGACATAAGAAATAGTCCCATTACAATGTTTACAGTCTCCACAACACATCCATGAAATGCAGGCAGCTTTTCACAGAATCACAGAATCAGTAAGGTTAGAAAAGACCTCTAAGATCATCAAGTCCAACCGTCAACCCAACACTACCAAACCCACTAAACCATACCCCGAAGTGTCATGCCTACATGTTTTTTGAACACCTCCAGTGATGTGATGACTCCACCACCTCTCTGGGCAGCCCGTTCCAA
>NW_010562574.1:0-14887 GCF_000687285.1 Phaethon lepturus
TGGGTTTGCTGGCGCCGGTAACGGCTGCGCTTCTGCGCTGTCCGAGTAAAGAAAACCTGCCCGAGCCCCTCAGGTGGGGCTGGGTTGCGAGTCGCTCTGCTCCCGAGCGGTGTTTGCGCTATACTTTTTACTTTTTTTAGCACGTCATAATATTTTTTTAAACGCATTTGGCTCGTGGATTCGTGGCATGTTACTTTTGTTGCAATGGATTCCAGATTTTTTACTTGGCATTTGTGATGTACGTGTGTTGAGATGGGCAGTGGGGAAGGTATTGGATGTCTGTCTCAGTTTGTAAGGGGAAGTGAGACTGTACATTTGGGATCGAAGAAACGAATGAACAAATTGGATACTTCTAGCCAGATGACAAAAATCCGCATACTCACTGACATGATTTAGAAAGTTGCTTAGTAAAGTGCTCTCAAATTCTCTAGGTTTATCTTGTACCTCTTTATGGTATGCTTCTGCACATGCGAGAGCAGAGAAGACACGAGAGCAGGAAAACGAAACGGGGCTAAGTTGATTTCAGTGCTGTCTGTGTAGAGTCGCAGGCAATGCCTCCCGTCCCGTGTTTCCTCTGTGCTAATGAATGTTACGACTCCAGTCATTCTGGCCAAGCAGCTGCTTTGCCATATCTGCACTCTGAAGTTTTCCAGCTTTTCCTTAAGCTACTCGGAGTGGTGTTGGGATGATTCTTTAAAACACAATTATAGAGTGTAGTAAGGACAGGACCTTGCTTCCATGATTTTTTTTTCTTAATGCTGTATAAATGAACTTCTCATCCAGCACCCATCTCCTCTGCCCACTTTAACTGTGGTTTCTTTGAATCCTCTGCAACACACAGAGTATCATTGTGTTGGTCCCTGCAGGCTGACTTGACTGATGTTCCCTCGAAGTGCAGAGTCTGTGTATTCTCACCGAGGTCTGAAGCGAGTTTGTGTAGTGAGGAAATTGCAGGTGTAGATTGTGATTCTTCATGTGTGAACTTCCATTTCCAGTAAAGCCTACTCCTTTGTTATTGCATAGTACGAAGCCTGCTCTGCACTAGGGAGGGGCAGAGGAGGGAATAGCTCTTGAGTAATTTCACTGGGACACGCTGGAGACTTGACATGCTCTTGAAACGGGGGAGATGAATTAACAGATTTTTTTTTTTTTCTGTGTAGATGAGGAGTGTCTCACATGTTGGCAGTGTAGGTTAGCTTGCCTGCCTTGGTGTCTTTAAAGAGGGGATGATAATATAATGTATTCTCAGAGTACAGTAAATGCATGATGGTTTTTGTAGCTTCAGAAATTCTGGGCAAAGTGCAGCATTTCCTCAGAAGGAAAACAGTGCCAACTTGTTAAAACATGCAGCATATTGGCGGGACGGGGATGTGAGCATATTTGCGTGATTTGGAAACAGTGTAAGACAGTATTTCCTGAGCAGGCTGCTTCTCTCAGCATAATGCTGCTTAACATATCAATGATTCCAAGTGGAGCAGAGATCATGTCACGGACAAAAAGAATTCTGAAGGATGGAGGAAATTTTTATAGAGGAGAAAAAAATGCTGATTTTATTATGACCCTAAAATTCTACAGCTGTAAAAATGCAAAATGCACTTTTTGTTTCCCTTTAGCATATATTATGTGTCCACACTGGATGAATATAGGAGCCCAGAGCAATTTGACATCCTCCTGAGTTTATGCAGCCTATTGGATATTCTCTGCTAAGTCAGTGACTTCTATGCATTGTCAGGTCTGTTTAGCAAGCTTACTGCAAAACTAAGTTTGTTTTGTGTTTGGGTTTTTTTTTAATATAAAATTCAATATATTCAATACCAATAAGACTTCAATTGAGAAAGAAATTAGTCATAGTAGTTAAATGGTGAATGTGCTGGATGTGGCTGGAGTGTAAGCAGCAGTGTGCAGTCCAATATTAACAGTTTTCTTGAAGCCAGAGTGACCATCCAGTTGTCTAGCATGTGTTTCTTTAAAACATATTTCTTAGGTTTTAGTTGCCTTATTGCATTATAATTACAGCCAGTCGATTTGAGCAATATTGCTTGTGTCTTTAATCACAACAATTTATTCTCAATTCAGAGGGAATATATGAAGGAGGAGGTGGAGGAGTGTGCTGAAGATGAGGCGACTGAATCGGAAGAAGACCTTGAATTTGATGAAAGAATTGGATGCCTTTCCAAAGGTTCCTGAAAGCTATGTGGAGACTTCAGTGAGTGGAGGCACAGGTAGGCCTTATTGAGATGCTGACATGATTCATGTTGGCTGTTAGCTCAGTCTAGTGTGCTCTGGGAATAGATACTTCAATAGGAGGAAGACAGGCATCTGTGTTCATTTGCAACTAGCCAAAATTGGTTTCTTGATTTCTTTTATGGACTGACAGAGCTCATCTCCCTCAAGTAAAGACATAGTATCTTATCAAATAGATGCATTCATCACTCATCTCAAAAGAGATTATAGTGTAAAACTGGTGAGACTCAAACCAACGTAAAGATTCACTGTAAAAACTTCTAACCAAATACAACTGGGAAATGTGCTGTGCCAAAGGACTTAATAAAACTTTCTCTTACTTGTCTCACTAAGCCCTTTTCTCTGTGTCAGGTTTCTGTGTGAGACTGCGTCAGCTTGAGCTGAAATGCAGGTTGGACTCAGCTCTATGCTTTGATAAAAGAGGTGGCTAAGTTAAGCATCAGGATGAAGAGCAGCTTTCTAAAGCTTTTTGTCTTGAAGGTGTACTTGATTTTAAGAATAAGGAAAGCCCTTTGAAGAACTAAACACCTTACTCCAGGGCATGTGCTTGTACTGTCCTTATTAGTCACTTGAGCTTCTCTCAAAAAGCTGTAGCTGTAAGAAGTACCTTTTCTATATTTATCTGAACACAAAATTGCACCTGTAAGTTGGGTTGGGTTACAGGTAGCCTGATGTGGAAACAGTGACTTAATCTATTGGACTACTGGAATTGTTTGCAGTTAGATAGGAAACTGCTAGCAGTTAGTTTGAAATGGAGGACAAAAATCTCTCTCGTGCAATTATGTCCAAAATTCAGTTGAATAAAAAGTACAAGAAGCAATTGCAATCTACAGATAAGCCTTTGAAGTCATTATGCCCCTTGCAGTGTACAAGTAAATATCACAAGGATCTGTATTTGCTAAATGTTTGTTTCCTGAATTGCACTGTTAATAATTAAAGGATTATTGTATATAAAGTAATCTCTAAGACCTGCTGAAGTAACTCTTTGTTAATGTTAGCCCCACTTCCTGGGAAAGTGAGTTGTTTTCATGTTGTAATTTGCAGAAAAACAGTAAATGCGTAAAAATTCATTTTTTGTAATATAGCACCATCCTTCATGAGAACTTCACCTTGGTGAAGAGTGCCTTAAGGATTTCTCAACACCCGAAGTTACTTTACCATTCTTTGGCTTACTCCGGTAACCTTATAGATGACAATATAGGATCGTCTTATTCTATGCCATTATAAAATTTGAATATAGTACTCCCATTTCATTTAGGATTAAAGTGCCATGCTTACTTTCTGGTGTGATGGGGGTGCAAAACATACCAAGACTCTGTTCTCAGACTTTCAGTGCCTTAAAACCCATTGCAGAAGAAGTACTGGTCTCTCAGATGGGCTGAGACTCCAGCTCTGGGGCTGGGAGAACCTTCAGAAATCTGTCTTTGGGAATTCTACAAGACTTTATTTTCCTCTTCAGATCCCCAAATACCTTTTCTCAGAATTACCCAGAAAGCAGCTATGGCTTTAATTGTTTCCTTGTGGTTTTGGATAGACAGTATGGCTCCAGCTTTCCTATTGCATGGGGTGAGTCTGGTCTACTGGGCTCCAAAAGGAAGTGGATAGCCAGAATAATTAAATGATTAGTGCATCTGTTTTCACAGTATGCATTGACATGAAGGTTTTCCTATGTATGATGGTTACATCGCTTCAGCTACAAGCTAGAACTTAAAATCATAGAATAGTTTCGGTTGGAAGGGACCTTTAAAGAGTCATCTAGTGCAACCCCCATGCAATGAGCCGGGACATCTTCAACTAGATCAGGTTGCTCAGAGCCCCGTCCAACCTGACCTTGAATGTTTCCAGGGATGGGGCATCTACCTCCTCTCTGTGCCATTGTTTCACCAACCAGAAATGTTGCTGATCAATGCAAAAGTCAGTGGTACAGTCAGTAGTTTCTGTTCTGATCCCATAGGACAGTGGCTTTATTCCCCTGCTGCCACCTCTGGGCCGTAGACCACGGTGTAGTGAATTGAAGCCTATCAATAATGGGCTTGGGTTTCTTTTGTGTTTGGTTCCCGCCCCCGAGCCCCCCCCAAGTTGCCTTTCATAAACTCCACAGAATGCAGATGGAAAACACATGTCAATAAGCTGTACAAATCACTACTCTGCTCCATAACTGAAGGGTTTTTTTCAACCTAACAAAAGCCATGATTTAAATAAAAGGGGCGTAGCAGGTGCTTCTGTGCATCTATTACTATGTTTCTGACTGCGTGCGGCAGGATTTGCAAATGTGGTGCGTAGGCTACTTTGGAGGGAAGTGAGGTACATACCATTAAAACATACCACTTAGTTTTCTTCCTTAGAATAATGTCAAATTGGTTCTTCACTTTTTTAGTTGGTAGAATGGGTAGCTATGTGTTGCTTATCACCAGAGGGAGAATTGTTTGAAATATTGGAGTGGGAGTCCTGGCTGTGCAACTATACACAAGTAATATAATCAGGGCACCTCTTTCTAAATGGACAGTGCATATAATACGTATTATTTCTCTTGTCGGCTAGCTTCTTGTCTACAACCTAACAATTTTTTTTATATCTAGTTTTAGAGCCAAGTGGAAGCTTGAAGAGACTTCAAGGTGCACCTTCTCCTAATTTAACGCTTGAATTTAGGATTGAGTTTGCCTAGACCATCCCTGTCAGTGATTTGTGGGCATTTTGTTTTATAAACAGAGGAGGATCTAGCCTGTTTTTAAATCTTCCATATAGGCATTTCAAAACCTTCCCATCATTCTAGTATTTGACTATACTTAATCTGAAATGTTCTTTCTTGATGCAAAGGTAGCACTTGTTCTTTTCCCCTCGTATGTAAAAACAAATACTGTAGATATGAAAATGTTCTTCTGAGAGCAGCTTATGCATTTATAAATCAAAGGTACCAGTATTGTACTGGTTTTGCTCAGGTTCTGGAATGTTAAAATTTTGTTCTGCTTGTGTTTCTGAATAATATTCTCACAATCTAAACTACTTTTTTTTTTTTTCTTTTGACTACTCAGTTTCTCTGATAGCATTTACGACGATAGCTTTCCTGACTGTAATGGAGTTCATGGTGTATCGGGACACGTGGATGAAATATGAATATGAAGTAGACAAGGATTTTACTAGGTATTTTTTATTCATTATAATACCTTTTTCAATCTATTCTTTCCTGAAAAGCAGAAAACTGAAATTTTAAATGTCCATGTGACTTGTAAGCAATTTGTGATTGAAATTAACAATGAAATACTAAAGAGACTGGATTTTTCTTCTGTTGATTGGTTTGCGTTTTTTCTTTTCTGTAATCTATGAAGAAGAGAAATTGAGATTTCTGCAATGAAGAAGTCAAAACAATATAGGTTTGGTGGTGGAGTCCTCTGAGGAATTATTTGTTAATGATTTGGTGGACATTGTAATATGTAGCTCCACATAAGCTATGTGAAACCACCAGTTTCACATGACGCTTGCTGTAGTTTATACAGTTAGCGTATTGCCATTATACTTTGTGCTGCTGGAGATGAATATTAAGCACTCAGAACTTTGACTGCCTTATCTAGAGATTGTTGCTGATCTTCACTCCAGTTATGGCTTCCAAGATTGGCTGAAGATACATTTGCTGTTCGTTTCATGTGCTTCTCTGGACTGTGTTAGCCTTTCTTCCTGAGGTGGTCAGGCACCCGTGAGTCTGTGTGAAGTTAATGGAGATTTTTGTGCACTGAATGCCTTTAAATATCACACGTCTGAAACTGAAATAACTTTAAAAGCTGTTTGACTAGTTGCTGTGGTAACAAGCTGAAAATACGTACATTAATTGGATGTCAGAAATAACAAAGGTTTGTGTAATGAAAAAATAAAAAAGATGAGAAATTTAAGGGAGATGCATCAAAAACTCAAGTTAGAGTAAATCCAGTTAGGTAGACGGGAGTTTCACATTTAGGTCTTTACTACGGAAGGAACCTACTTTAGCAATCACAGGAGAAGGATAGTCTGGTGATTAAGAGACTATTGTGGGACTTGGGAGACGTCCTGCTGCAGATTTTCCAGTTTAATTGTGGACTAACCACTCAGCATGTGGTTCTGTGACAATTTAAACCAATGGAATTGGGTATCGCTTTAACTGCTTCTCTCCCGTCTACCACCCATGTCTGATCCCAAGCTGAGCCAGTGTTGAAGCCCTTGCTTATGTCATTTGTCTGTGGTCAGCGAAGTTCCCAGAAGCAGCTCCCTGGAGATGATAGCACCATATGACTATAGTGAGGGGATTTAGTCATTATAGTTTAAATGACATTTGTGAAGCTAAGAGGAAAACCAATAGGAAATGCCCAGAAATGCCAGACAATCAGACTGTTGGTGTGATGGAATTTTTTGGGACATTGGTTTTGTTGTTTGTGTTTTTTTTTTTTCTCTTGATGGGAAGAGCTATGTTTCACCTCCCCTCATTACGGAAACATTCAGGATAAAGATCTTAACATAAAAGGCATTTTGCTATTATAATATGGGAGCATTTTTGAGAAAAGAACTTTTTCCAGAAGCAGTGTGTCCTGGTTTCAGCCAGGGTAGAGCTGGTTTTCTTCACAGAAGCTAGTGTGAGACTGTGTTTTGGATTTGGGATGAGAAACTGTTGATAATGTGCTGATGTTTTGAGTTGTTGCTAAGCAGTCAAGGACAGTCCGGCTTCTGGTGCTGGCCTGCTGGCAAGGAGGCTGGGGGTGCACGGGGAGCTGGGAGGGGGCACATCCGGGACAGCTGACCCAGGCTGGCCACAGGGATATTCCCTACCATACGATGTCCTGCCCAGTACATAAACTGGAGTTGGCTGGGGAGTGGAAATCGCTGCTCGGGGACGGGCTATCGATCACCGGGTGGTGAGCAATTGCTGTTTTGGGCATCACTTGTTCTGGTACGTTCCTTTGTTGGTATTATTATTGTTGTTTCTTTCTCTCTTTCTGTCCTATTAAACTGTTTTTATCTCAACCCACAAGTTTTTTTTTCTAATTCTCTCCCCTGTCTCACTGGGGAGGGGGAGTGAGTGAGCGGCTGCGTGGTGCTTAGTTGCCGGCTGGGGCTAAACCACGACACAGTGTTAGCAAAACCAATGATCTTTATGATGTGGCAACATTTTCTGGGAACTGGTTTTAGCAACTTCTCAGCCTGATACTGAATGTCACTGTCCCGAGGAATTCCAATTAGGATCGGAAATACAATGGCCTGTCTTAAGGACAAAACAGGAGGAAGGTGCTCAAATATTTACTCAGTTTTAGATTTGTAACTCCTACGTTGTCCTGATCGACTGCATTCTGTGGAATTCATTGCACTGTTGTAGTTGTGTGGAAAAAAATGTGTAAAATACTGAAAACTATATATTCTTATTGAGAGTGACAAACTCTTGGGCCAGTAATATTTAAAAAAAAATTGTTAGGTGTTTCATAGTAAAATTCAACGTGGAAATCTGATGATTTTATCTCTTTAAGTTACAAGTGGTCATCAGTGCTTTAATTATTAAAAGTCCATCTTGGTTCACCCAAATTTTAAACAGCTTAATTTTATATTTATTGGTGTAATTTTTTTTTATTTGACTGTGTTTCTGCAAGTAATCCGAGAATGTTAGTAAGATATCTCTTGATACTTGTCCTCAATGTTACTTACTAGCTTTTTGCCTTTTTTTTTCTTTTTATATTTATTGGTGTAATTTTTTTTATTTGACTGTGTTTCTGCAAGTAATCTGAGAATGTTAGTAAGATATCTCTTGATACTTGTCCTCAATGTTACTTACTAGCTTTTTGCCTTTTTTTTTCTTTCCAGTAAGTTAAGAATCAATATTGATATTACAGTTGCCATGAGGTGTCAATGTAAGTATTCTGTCAGTGGAAGTTTTGCAACACTTTAAAGGCTTTTCAGAGTGTGCATTTGCTTGCAGTATAGTTGGGATATTGTTCAAAATATTGTAACAGTGAGATTTCTTGTGATCTTGATGGTATCTAGTGATCTTGATGACACATGACTCACTGAAATGTGAAGAAAAGTTTCTGCTGTCTCATTTGCATCTCGCAGAACTTTGCTTTGTCATCAAAAACAAATCTGTTGTTCTAGTCTGTCTCTAGCTGAAATAGTCTAAAAGCTCGTTGTGAGACACAATTCAGCAGCAACAATTTATCACAACTTTTATTTATTTATGAACTTGGCAAATGCTAACCTGGTCTATTGTTTAGCAGTACTGGAACCATCAGGTAATTTCATCCTCCTGATGGACGTATGGATGCCTTCCCATTTAAAGGCAATACTTACTATTCTTTTGACATAATTTAGGTAATGAACCATTATTTGTATGGACTGGTTTTGGTTGTCCTGGACTGAGGAGAGAGAATACTTCTACCAGGAGTGAAAGCAAATCTTCAAGGCTTACTTTTTTGGCTAGCTTAAACCTTAGATTAATTGTATGGTACATCAGTACCATACAATTTATGCTTGTCTTATTAATTCCTAAGTCATCCCTTCTTACTCTTAAAATTTATTTTAATATTTTCCAATTATTTTTCTGGTTAGCATAAAAAAATTGAAATGTCTTTTTGTTTTGTTTTTTAATTTGAGAAATAAACAAAACTTTATCCTCTGTTTTGACTAGTCTTGGTTTGGATTCAGTGCTTATGAAACAGGAAAAAATATTTTTTTTCTGCACAGCAGATCCTAAAAAGTTTGTGTATGTTGTTCATACAGTATCTCTGAAGGTATTACATCAGTGAGAAAATATTGCAAATCTGAAAAGTTTGTTGCTGGTTTCTATGCGTCAGTTAATGATACTCTGATATGATAGGTAGAAAAGTAGGATTCTATGGTTTCCCCCCTACCTCCCAGTAATCTACATATTGCCAGATTTGGGTTTTTTTGGGGTTTTTTTGTTTGGACTTTGTTAACAAGGAACAGTAGCTTATATTGAAAATTTACCACTGTACTGTGAAACTTCATTTCAACTTGAACTTTTTTGTGTTTGTTTATCACCATCTGTATGTTTATTTAATATTTTTCTCCCTGCTTAAAATAGATGTGGGGGCTGATGTTCTGGATTTAGCAGAAACAATGGTCGCCTCTGCAGATGGGCTAATCTATGAACCAGTAAGTTGATTCTTACCTTTTTATTTAAAAAGGAAATTGGTCTTTACTTAATGTGGAGCACTGCTGGCCTGGCTGACTTGCTTGCTTGTATTCCCCCTGCCCTGCAATTGGGCTGCGCAGAACCTCCCCAAGTATTGTGTGATCCTTGAGTGAGGTCTGCAGTGCTTGCCCCAGGAACCTGCTAGGGAAAAAGACTAGCGTTGGGGATTGCTGTGTGGTCACTCTCTGCAAATACAGCAGATCTGAATACAGCAGAGTCCCAGATCAATGCTTCTTAAGAAGCTAGTGATTTATACATGCGCAAATTCTGGGGATAAATGCTAACATTATTTGATATGGTAGGAAGGCTATCAGAGCTCTCATAAATAGAGAATTGATGTAACTGCTTTTTAACTAGAAGAATATTATGATTCTAAAAAGGGGTAGAAAGTCACCATGATATCTTTATAATATGGAGTCGCATTAAGGATTGTAAATTGGGTTAAGTATCCCTTTAATTTCTGTATTGTGAACTGAAGGCTCTGGGAACTGTGTAAGCCTATGCTCTTAAAGTGGTTTTGCTTGCATAATACAATAAGTTTTGAAGTAATTATGCTGTATGAAAGTAATTTATCATTTACAGAAAACCTATTAGAGAATGCCACTTCCTGCTGTAATTAGTAATTCTCTAATAAATGAACCATATTCCAAATTATAACAGTTTTGTCCAAATTCCTGCTCATATGTGTGAGTAGGAGGAGATGGCTGAATGGAAGGACACACTCGGGAAGGGGAAGGAGCTTGGTTTTGCTTGTTCTCCTTGGAACCTTTCCGCTTTTTGTCTGGACAGTCGTCTCTGTGCTGCTATAGCTGCTGCATGCTAGCCGTTGCCCCAGTGATTATAATCTTAGAAAGAGGAAACTTCCTGTACTTGATCTCTTTTGGCCATAGCTCTGGGTAGGTTTGAGCATTAATTGCAATTGAATTTATCATCACATCAGTGTTAACGATACATAGCTTTGGTGCACAGATGTTACTAGTGTTACTCTTCTGCTGATTGAAGTATAGCAGGTCTGGTAGCTTGTCTGAAAGAAGTGCTCAGTGTGGGATAACCCTAGAAATAAACAGTCTGCACCTGGACCCTTGTCTTTCAGAGATCACTCCTCTGATTGTTTCATTGCTGTTTGTATCAAAACCATGCATGTCAGTTATATCACTTAGAATTAAATTGCCACTCACTGCTTCTTCTAGCCCATGTTAGTCAAAGGCTAGAAGGACAGAGACTGCTGACTCAAATTACAAGAGCTTTAGGAAAAGATGCTGAAGTTATAAATGCAAACCAGTGAATAATTCTGGGAGGGGAAGGGACAGAAATTTCCATACTTGAACACTGAATGTAGTATTTAAAGTGCAAAGTCCTTTCATAAACTCCAGTATGTGGTACCAAATGTGAAGCTGATTGTAACTCCCCACCCCTTCCCACACTCAAATGCTTTCTAGCATGTTTTATTAGATGTGTTATTTTTGTTTCAGGTAGTATTTGATCTCAGCCCACAACAAAAAGAATGGCAAAGGTAAAGCACTGAGATGCATGCCTATGGTTTGTATTATTTGTACTGGAAGTGACTTTGAGGTAAACCGGAGTCACATGACAGAACTATGTCTTGGGTCTGACAGCCCCTGCTTGTAATTTAAGAGGGCGAACCTGTGAAAAGATGTTAATTTACTTTGCTTTTCTCATGATTTGAGATCTCCGTTATGGAAAAAACTGGCTTTGGACCTGTTTCTGGAATTGGGTCATGCAATTGCAAGCCAAGGTGTATGAACACACGCAACTTACGTTTCCAAACAAATGCTTGGTAGCACAAGTTTTAATTATGGATTCAGACGTGTAACACCGATAGTTTGATATCTGAATGTCAAAGCTGCACCATAATAATGAATTGGCACATTCTTGCAAAAGCAAATGAGTTTGAGTTTTTCATATAACTGAATTGACGTACTATTTATCATTTAAACTGGAATAGCTTGGTTATATGTGTGATTGCTAGACTGATAGATTTGTAATAGGACCTGAAGCTTATTTGGGAGTCTGGCGAGTTTTGGTCTTTTGGTAACACGCTGCTGTGAACACCAGAGCTTTAAGCTCTGTATAAGATACCATTCTCAAAGTTTATTCTAACACTTCAATACTGACATGAACCTTGCTAACTTCTTGATTTTATAACCTGCAACTGAAGTTGATAATTAATTGTGAAGTTATCTTTCGTTTTACTGTTGCATGCTTTCACACTTGTTTGTGTCACCTTTAGGATGCTGCAGCTAATTCAGAGTAGGCTGCAGGAAGAACACTCTCTTCAAGATGTGATATTCAAAAGTGCTTTTAAAAGTGCTTCTACAGCACTGCCACCACGGTAAGAAAAACTGGAATGTTGTGTCATCATTCCCCTTTCCCCTACCCTATTTAATTAGACTTCATTTTTGTTCGTGTGGGGTTTTTTTTTTTCCTCAGAAGACAATGTTGCAAGAAAAGAAGACCTTACTGCTTTTTATTGCATTTTAAAATAGTATACTTGACACTTGCTTTGGAGAGCTGTTGTTTTATGAAAACCTCTAGGGTTTCCAACTTGGAGAAGGTTTCCAGGTTTTGTGTGTATTTATACGTATACATGGATACATAATACACACACATAAATATATAGACACACCTTTTTAGTCCATTTTGTGATTCTGTGTGATTCTGTGATTTTTATCTGATGCTTCCTTTTTAATGTGAATTAGTGATGCCAAAGCAATGCTAAACAAGAGTCTTTTTTTTTTTTAAAGGAAAGAATATCTTTCTGTCCACCAACTTTTCTTAAAAAGTCTTGCTGTTAGCTGTGACAATACTTCATGGTTTTAGAAGAATCACCTTTGAATAAAAATGTGGTTTGTTAGTAAATGCCCTGGTCTAAGATGGCACTGTTAAAACTGTGTGGAGAAACCTTGCTGTTTATTCCAGCTACCCACAAAATGCTGAGAGACTAATGCATAGAAGGCTTGGTCTGCCTGAATCTAGATTGTACGTGGGGTTTTCTGGGTTTTTTTTCTCTCCTCCAGGGGGAAACATTTTCTACATGAAAGCTGAAATTCCTTTCCCCTTAACAAACAAACAAAAAAAAACCCCACACAAGCAAACCATAAATAAAACAAAACAAACACCAAAACCACTGTATGCACTTTCCATGTTGTCTGCCTGTTTGAGGACTAAATACATCCTTTCTTCCTAAGGCAAGGCTAAAGAGGGCTCAGAAAATCCTCTTCACATTTAGTTGATGCCTTCAGATTTATTAAGTCCTTCTGTCCTTCTCTGACACTTGTTCGTATTTGAGATGGTATTTATGCTTGAGATGTGTTTTGAAAAATACTTTTTTTTATTTCCCTCTAAGGAGCAGATTTAGAAATATGTTCTGAGTTGTGGACATACCAAAAAGTGTGGAAAGCAGAAGGTTTCATAAAAAATAAATGTTGAAGGCTGTTCTTGCTACAGTGTTGTTAACATGACTTAATATATTTTTTTATGTTCATTGTAGCATTAAAACTTTCCCAACAAACCATTTTTGGTAGAAGTAATTGGAAAAACAAAGAATCCCCAGGGCAGCAAGATACACTTATGGTCTTACGTTTTCTGTTCATGTATTCAGGTATCATAAGTTAGCTTTGTAGGCCAGATCTTTGAATACAGGTGCAAACGAAAGCTTATTGGTTTTATCAGACTCTCCTTTATTAGATTCCCTCCCTTCCACCATCTCTGTTGTAATTCCAGAAGAATATTACAAGGAGGGGTAGATGATAATGCTATATTTTTATGTTGGGAAAAAGAAATCTATTTGTACTGCTGTTACTTCTGTTAGTGAATATTCTCAGGTATTCTTTATGTTGTTTTTGTTTAAACAGGGAAGATAATTCATTACAGTCTCCAGATGCATGCAGAATTCATGGTCATCTCTATGTCAATAAAGTGGCAGGGAACTTTCACATAACTGTGGGCAAGTATGTTCTGTTCAATTCCTGAAAATAATAAAAAAAATTGACTTCTACATTATATATGGTGCATGCATGTATATGTGTGTGTATGGTTTTACACTTCCGAGGTAATGACTGGTTTTCATTAACCTTCCCATACACATGCTTGGTATTATTTTCTATGCGGTATCTTTCCTTGCATAGTTAGATTTCTTCATAAGTTACTGAATGCAGTGTGGTGCAGTGCATTGTTGCGTGCAGTGTAGTGGTTATGAATTCCAGTGTCTTACAGGATGAAAATTCTTGAAAATAGGTCCTCTGTAAGTGTATGACACGGAGTGGGCTGCTTGTACTTGCCTCCATTCTTTGGGCCTGTCCAAACTTCTCCCTTCTGTTAGTAGACAGTTTGCTTAACACGGATGAGTGTAGGTATGTGCCATTTCAGTGGTGAGATAACATATTTCTACAACCATAGTTAGGGAGCTAAATGCCAGTTCCTCTTGATTTGAGGAGAGACTTTCTGATGTGCTTCGGCAATAGTATTAGATTATATACAGTGTGTACAAACTTTCCTCTGTGCTCTCCAGCTCTGCTGTCCTCACTTGTCTTCATGCCACCTCTGTCACCAGAGACCTTAGCATGCAATCTGTACTCTAATTTATCCCCATGTAATTCCAGCTGCTGTCTTTTTGTGGCTATTTCTCCAAATGTCACTTCTGTCTGGTCTTGTACCACCTCTTTGATTTGCCCTTAGATGTCCCAACTTCTTTAAGTCCTTTTCAGAGCTGATTTTTTCAGCCTTTCATCTGTACTGCCATCACTTCTCTCTTCTTGTCTCTAGTTCTGCAGCCCTGGATAATCTTTGCTTTCCTTTGCTTCCTCTTGCTCATCGTTACATTTGTACATTTGTACTACTGCTGAGTTGCTCTTTCTCATCTTGTATTTTTTTTTAATGGCTTTTTTCAGTGGCCACCTTTGTACCTTATTGCCTGGTTATTTATTGCAGTCCTGTTTTGACTGATCTCATTGTCTTTCTCCGCCTTCTGTTTGTCCAAAACTTACATGCATTTGGTAACAGTTTAATGTAAGCTAAGTAGGGAAGGTTTCCTGCATTATTGGCTGGACTAGTAGGGATGAAGTGTGGCTGGGAGACTGTTTTACTTTGCAGGCAGAGTTGCACTTTCTTTCCCCTCTTCATGCTATTACCAGCTTCTACACTGTTCTTTCTTTGCAAGTCTACAAACGAGTGTCCAGACCTAAGTTAACTTGCTTAGTCAGGGAGCAAATACAGGGTCTAGTTAACTTGCTTAGTCATAGAACAAGTACAGTGAAGTTTCCACTAGTCACTTGAGCAGTTGTGCAGCTTTTCATGTGGTAGGCTTTGGTGGCTCTTTTAGTAGCCTAGTGACTTGATGTGGTTTTGACATTTCTGAAAATGCAAGACACTAGATTTGCATAAGAGGGTTTTCATCTGTACCTTGTCACTCAGGCTGGCTGTACTTGTCAGTAATAAAATAAAAATTATAAATAATATATT
>NW_010562574.1:14918-25016 GCF_000687285.1 Phaethon lepturus
TACAATATATTAAGTATTAAATAATATATAATAAAATATCATGCTTTTTATATGTATATAAAATTGTGTATCTATAGAATTTTGTAAAACATATATATATTAAAATATGTGCTATATCTAATATATATATTAAGAGGTACGTATAAATAAAGTATTTACTGAAATAGAGGGGGAGAGGTAATTTTTCTGCACAGGACTGTTTAGGAAAACAGTGTCTTGTGTGAGTTCATTAAACAAGTTTTTCATGAAACATATCTTGCTTTCTTCAGGGCAATACCACACCCTCGAGGCCACGCACACTTGGCAGCCCTTGTAAGCCACGAGTGTAAGTTCTTTATGTCATCTCCATGCGAATGGGTATCACTTTGTTCCCGCTGCTGTCTCCTAATTAATGTGTAAACATAGGTTGCTGTTGCAAAGATGTTCTAGCTGGGCAGTTGCATTGTAGAAGAAAGTAAAGAATATTCTTTGCAATGTTACAACTCAGTAGTGACTTACTTTCATATGTTTAACACTGTTCATATTATCTTTAGGTTGTTTCTACAGTAATGATAACAGAGGATTCTCAGATGTACTTTTTTGTAACACAGACACCATACGAAAATTCCTGTGTTTCAGTCCAAAGAACCTATGTCCTGCCAAATCTGTTTTTATAAGGTTAAAAATTTCTGACATTTGTCCTTAGAAACTTCATTTTTAGGTTATGATTTTAGATACTAAATGTGTGTTGCTGTCATACTTAATGTGAAGCAAGGGTGACTTACTGTGAAAAATGAACTTGGTGTTGGTTAAACCTCCAAATGTCTGCACATGAGTGTATGTTAATGCAAGTGTATAATGTTATAGAACTTGAATACCTTTGCAAAATCAGGAAATGTAGTAACTTGGTAATTGCTTTTTGCACTTAATTTATGAAACTTCAGCCTTTTTAGTACCATTAAATACAAGAACCTGAACTGTAGAATAACTTCAGTATTTGGCCAACTAGAAATTACCTGTCTTGAAATTTCAACTTTCTTCAGCTCCAGGGTTGATTCAGATAGAGTTATAATTTGTTTTAAAGTTATTTTCTAGAGAAACTCAATTTCTTCTGTTAAATATTTTGGGTTTAAGTTTTGTTTGAAACATTGCATAGATGTAATGATAGTCACAGGAACAAATTCAATGAAATGCACGCCAGTGTTGGAAATACTCTAACTAATGTGTTTTCCAACGTGAGAAACGGATACATCTTTTTCTCTGAGAAGAGTACAGAATCTCATAGTTTACAAGCGTTTTATTCCTCTGTATTGTCTTTCAGCCTATAACTTCTCTCATAGAATAGATCATTTGTCATTTGGAGAGCTTATTCCAGGAATTATTAATCCTTTGGATGGAACAGAAAAAATAGCATCAGATCGTAAGTGTTACATGTTTAAAAAGGCATCTTTTCCTTATAATTAAATTTAAAATATTATCATGTTTCATGAACATTGTGATTTACAAAGAGCATGTCCTGCTAAATATGGTAGCAAGCAATGCACTGTTCAGTTATGTACATGGCATCTTAAGTGGACGACTTCTTTTTAATATCAGTATTGCTGTGCTTTGCTGTTTTGCGGAAGTTGATTTGCCATTTCTTCCAGATTTGTGTTATGTTGAAGTTACAGTATGCCTGAACAAATTGCAGAGAATTTTGCAGCAGTATGCTACAGTGGACATTCACAGATCTGATTGTTGTCATAATGGGGAAAAAAATAAGTCTGAAATAAGTCTGATTTGAGTCTGATTAACTCTTGACTCACCGTGAGTCTTGGATTCTATTCCTGTATTTGGTTTGTCACTTCCATGGTGTATTTTGTGAGGCTACTAGAGGGATGGGTTTGTGTATCACTTTTTTCCCCTCATGTATAAATAAAGGAGTATAGTAACCTACTTTAGAGAGCTACCTATGCCTCATCCTCTGACTTGCATTCCCTATGAGAGGGATCCTTAGAATCTTCTCAAGCTGCTGTTATCTCAAAGTCAGGCAGTCCATTTGGCTGTTCCAGCCAGAATCGTTTTGGGTAGTTATAACAAACTGCTTCAGTCTATCAGTGTTTTTCACTTAGGGAATTGCACAGAGACAGGGAAAACATAGATGTATGAGCATGCTGATTGCTTTACAAGAATTCTGTAGAAGTCTGTCTAATCAAGAGAGAAACCATAACCAGTTTAGAAGGACTTCCAGCATTGTATAGACAATTTCATCGCTAAAATCTACTCAGACCACTGTTGAGTTGTATGTATCATGCAAAATGTGACTGTGTGAAACTTGTTCAGTTCTAGTGCCCTGGAGAACGCTATCTATGCATTTCATTTGAAGCTTTGAGTGGCCTGACCTTAATGAATCTTTTAATTACATGGGTAAAATGTAAAGTTATCTGCATACAAATGTGACATAGGCCTTGCCCATGGAAACTAACTTTGTTCACGCAGAGGGAGCTGAAGTAGTCTTGGCAGTGCTGGGATTCCTTGAAGAATGTCCCTAGTGTAAATGACATAGCTGATTAATTATTTTAAATATTATTTGTATATTTGTGAATGTCTCTGATGTTCTGTACTTAATTCAACAGTGAGATTTGTTTTCTTCTAGACAACCAAATGTTCCAGTATTTTATCACAGTTGTGCCAACCAAACTCCATACGTATAAAATTTCAGCAGAAACTCATCAATTCTCAGTGACAGAAAGGGTAAGTAGACCTAAGAGAAAATGATGCAGAGGAAAATCTAACAGTGATTGTTTTTAACAAAAGCTCAAATGTGAAAACGGAGACTTAGTTGTACTGTGGTTTTGAAAACTCCTCTAGTGTGAAGAGAATCTTTGGAGAATGTTCCAGTGGACTAGATTTATCTGTAAATCATGTAATACTGATGGTGAAGTGTATATGCTTGGCAACACATCCTGACTTCTTGCATTAGTGTATTGCATTTGTAGATCTGGAGTCTGATGTTAGAATTAATGATAGCTATCCAGTCACTTCCACTTCACTGGATGCTGGTGGTGGTGGTGAAATCCTGTAAGTTTTGGGTCTGTAATCTTGTGTGTAGTTTTACAAATATTTAATCCGTCTTTAGTTTTTTATCCATGTGGGAAGGAAACCAAAAAACGCAGCTCACTTGAATGTCATGAACTTGGTTGTGGAGTGTTAGAAATGGAAACAAAGGTAGTTTGTATGAAAAACTAATCACACAGAAAGCATCTGTCTCTCAGCTGTCTTGTTTAGTCTGTATTGAACCACCAACTCTAATTATTCTCCAGACTAGAGAGCTTCCAATTCTGGGCTTGGAGAGGCTTTTAATTCTGAATCCCTGAAGAAAGTAGTTATTGCAGCATAGTACATGGGCAAATCATAAGGTACTAATTTTAAAGACTGCTGTAAATAAGAAAAAAGCCTTGTGTGTATCATTACATGTCTCCCGTTTCCAGACATTGAATGCTGTTTTGATCTTGCATTCAAAAGTCAAAGAATTCCCACCTTTCTCAAAGTGGGAAGAGGATCTTTGCTCACAAGCTAGCGGAGCTCATTGACAGGGCTTTAAACTAGACTTGCAGGGGGAAGGGGATAATACCAGGCATGCCCATGACAAGCTGTGGGATGACATACCAAGGTTAGAGGGATGGGGTGCTAACGAGGGCCCTCAGCCTGGTGCTCTGAGATGTGCTGGCTACACTGCAGCACACTTGAGGTCTTATGGAGATGAGCCGGGGGTTCCTGAGGTCACAGGAGCCAACAGGGAAACACCAGCAAAATACCTTGAAGGAGTTGAGGGGTGTTGCTCTAAGAAGGGGACATGGCTGACAGCCCAGCTGAATTGCCTCTATAACAATGCACACAGCATGGGCAACAAGCAGGAGGAGTTGTAAGCCACAGTGCTGATAGAAAGCTGTGACCTGGTTGCCATTACTGAAACTTGGTGGGACAAATCCCATGACTGTAGTGCGGCTATCGATGGCTGTTCAGAAGGGACAGGTGAGGAAGGAAGGACAGAGGCGTCACTCTCTACATTAAGAAATGGGTAGAGTGTGAAGAACTGTCTCTGAAGAATAGCCACAAGCAGGTTGGAAGCTTATGGGTAAGAATGAGAGACCACAGCAACAAAGGGAACCTCGTGGTTGGTGTCTACTACAGGCTGCCTGATCAAGGGGAGTCTATTGAAGCCTTCTTACTCCAGCTATAGGAGGCATCGCACTCATACGCTCTCTTGCTGGGGAACTTCAACCACCCCCACATGTGATGGAAAAGCTATAGGCAATCCAGGAAACTCCTGGAGTCCGTAGAGGATAACTTCCTATGCCAGGTAATAGACAGCCCTACCAGAGGGGATACAATACTGGACCTATTGGTCACCAAGGCAAGTGAGCTAATAGGTGACGTCAAGGTTGGAGGCAGCCTGGGCTGCAGTGATCATGCACTGGTGGAGTTCGCAGTCCTGAGGGATACAGACCAGGCAAAGAGTAAGGTCAGGTCCCTGAATTTTAGGAAAGCAAACTTCCAGCTCTCCAAGGAGTTAGTCAATAGGACCCCCTGGAAAGCTGCCCTCAGGGACAAGGGAGCAGATCAGAGCTGGCAGATCTTTAAGGACACTTTCCATAGAGTGCAAGAGCTCTCGATCCCCAAGAGTAAGAAATCAGGAAAGGAAGGCAAGAGGCCAGCATGGCTGAGTCGAGGCCGGCTGGTCAAACGGAAGGGCAAGAAGGAAATGCACAGGCAGTGGAAGCAGGGACAGGTATCCTGGGAAGAGAACAGGGACAGTGCCCGGTTGTGTAGGGATGGGGTCAGGAAGGCCAAGGCGTGGCTGGAGCTGAACTTGGCAAAGGATGCCAAGAATAATAAGAAGGGCTGCTACAGGTATGTCAGCCAGAAAAGGAAGGTCAAAGAAAGCGTACCCCCCTTGATGAGCAAGACTGGCAAACTGGTAACAATGGTTGAAGAGAAGGCTGAGGTACTGAATGATTTCTTTACCTCAGTCTTCACTGGCAGTCTCTCTTCCCACACCTCTCGAGGGGATGGACTGCAAGATGGGGAGTGGAGGAGCAAAGTCCCTCCCACTGTGAGAGAGATCAGGTTTGAGACCACCTGAGGAACCTGAACATACACAAGTCTGTGGGACCTGACGAGATGCATCCCAGAGTCCTGAGGGACTTGGCTGATGCAGTTGCCAAGGCACTCTCCATGATAGTTGAAAAGTCCTGGCAGTCAGGGGAAGTCCCTGGGGCATCTCACCTCTGTGCCTGGGAAGATCATGGAACAGATCCTCCTGGAAGCTATGCTAAGGCACATGGAGGACACGGAGGTCATTTGAGACAGCCAGCATGGCTTCACCAAGGGCAAGTCCTGCCGGACCAACCTAGTGGCCTTCCTGGACTTCTGTAAAGCCTTTGACATGGTCCCCCATAACATGTTTCTCTCTAAATTGGAGAGATACAGATTTGATGGATGGACTGTTGGTTGACCACCATAGGGTGGTGGTCAATGGCTCAATGTCCAGATGGAGATCAGTGATGAGTGATGTCCCTCGGGTCTGTATTGGGACCAGTACTGTTTAATATCATCATCAATGACATAGTGGGATTGACGGCACCCTCAGCAAGTTTGCAGATGACACCAAGCTGAGTGGTGCGGTTAACATGCCTGAGGGACGGGATGCCATCCAGAGGGACCGGAACAAGCTTGAAGAATGGGCCCTTGTGAACCTCATGAGGTTCAACAAGGCTAGGTGCAAGGTCCTGTACTTGGGTTGGGGCAACCCCTGGTACCAATGCAGGCTGGGGCATGAAGGAATTGAGAGCAGCCCTGCTGAGAAGGACTTGAAGGTGCTGGTGGATGAAAAGCTGGACATGAGCTGGCAGTGTGTGCTCGCAGCCCAGAAGGCCAGCTGTATCCTGGGCTGCATCCAAAGCAGCGTGGCCAGCAGGTTGAGAGGGGTGATTCTGACCCTCTAAGCAGCGTGGCCAGCAGGTTGAGAGGGGTGATTCTGCCCCTCTACTCTACTCTGGTGAGACTCCACCTGGAGTCCTGCGTCCAGCTCTGGAGCCTTCAGCATAGGGAAGACATGGACCTGTTGCAGCAGGTCCAGAGGAGGCCTCCAAAATGATCAGAGGGATGGAACACCTCTCCTATGAGGACAGGCTGAGAGAGTTGGAGTTGTTCAGCGTGGAGAACAGAAGTCTCTGGAGAGACCTTACTGCAGCCCTCCAGTTCTTAATGGGGCCTTATAAGAAGGATGGGGACAGACTTTTTAGCAGGGCCTGTAGTGACAGAACAAGAGGTAATGGCTTTAAACTAAAAAAGGGTAGATTTAGATGAGATACAATGAAGGTTTCACAAAGAGGCTGGTGAAACACTGGCACACATTGCCCAGAGAGGTGGTGGATGCCCAATCTTTGGAAACCTTCAAGGTCAGGTTGGATGGGGCTCTGAGCAACCTGATCTAGCAAAAGATGTCCCTGCTCATGGCGGGGGGGGTTGGACTAGATGACCTTTAAACATCCCTTCCAACATCCCTTCCAACCCAAACTGTTCTATGAGTCTATAAAAAATCTTTGCGAAAGGTTTAATTAAAAATGACAGATAAAGTGAGAGGTAAGAAGGAAGCCTTGGGTTGAAAGGAAGTTCAGAGGTTAGGACAGCCGTTAGCTGTAATACAGTTTGTGGTGTTCTCCAAGGGAGAAAAATCTGTATTTCCTCAGAATTCCATGCTGTGCTGCTGAAAAATGCTTAAGTAGAGGAAGTAGGGTAGAGGTAGTGTCTTGGGGTTTAACTTGGGCCATGTGGACCGCTGAAGGGAAAGGTTTACTCTGGAAGTCATGAGAGCTGGAATAAAGAGAAGAATGGATAGGAAGTTCATAATGCAGTGTACTCCCATCTGCTGCTGGTCTAGCAATCTGCTTCATGTTCTCTCTGCGCAATCTCTGCAACAACTAAGGCACTCCTTAACCAGTTGACTGATGTCCAAAAGTTTGTCTTACTCCTTAGTGCATTTTTTCATCTTGTATTAAATTTTTCTCACCTTCTGCTATAAAGATGTTTTTTGTCAATTAACTGTGCAGTCTTGGCTCTAATTTTTTTGTGGGGATGTATTTTTTCAGGAAAGTTGCAACACAGTCAGAGGTTGCTTAGGAGAAAAGCTTGTGAATAGTGGAGGTGAAGTGGCATTGCATACTTGCTTGCTTTTGCTACCTCAGCAAGTAGCCTTGTTGCCTGTAAAGCTTCTTTGTGTTTTTCTTTGCAAGCCAAATACCCCTAGCAGATGACCTGGGAAGGAGTATTAAGAACAATTAGTCACTGAACAACTTAGTGCATTTATTTTATAAGAGTACATGTATACATAGGTGCATATGCAGACCTGGAAGAGGGTGGTCAGCTAGCCATGGCCAAACCTTGTGTACAGTGAGGTTTAATTGCCAGCAGCGAACAGACTGGGAAGCAGAGTTTGAAATGTGTGGGCAGAATCATTTCCACTATTGTTGATGCTTGAGATACTGTGTTTATCTGTGTTAAAAAGATTTATTTTTAATAAGGCTTTACTGAGATATCAGATGCAGAGCTAGTTATGTTCAACAACCAATAGTTAAATCTTCTGCAGTAGTAGAAGCCAGAAGGAGACCACAATGGTTTGTGGAAAAAGAATTATGTACCTTTTGAGGGTGGAGTTTTGGGTGTTCTGTTTAACTTCCTATTCTTTTTTCACCATTTGGCTGCAAAAGACCAATAAGGCGTAGGGAAACAATAGAGGAAAAACAAACAAATAATAGTTCTTTTGTCCCTTGTCAATGGCAAGGTTCTGTTTAACTACCTTCAGTCTTCTCTTGCTTCTTAGTATGCCTGATCATCTGTCCTCTAATGCTGAATGTTGTCATGCTCTTGAAATATAGAAAGCATTCTATGCTGTTTTGTTGTGTTTTGGGGGTTTTTGTGGGTTTTTGGTGTTGTGTGGTGGTTTTTGTTTTTTTTTTTTTTTACCCACTGCAAAATTTCTGTGACCTGGTATCGTAACTGATACAATCATTCTGGCACCCTTTTTACTTTGGTTTGGTAACAAAAGAAACAATACGCTATATGTCAATGTTAAGAAGTTTCCTAGTCTTTATTTTCCAAAGTGGTATTCTGCTTTTTATTTTGTACTGTATTCTGCATGGTTTCTGAGCACACACTATTAAATCTACAAATGAAATGGAGCTGTGATATAGTGCTTTTCTGTTCAGTCTTGCTTGTCTGTCTTTACTCTTTTAGCCTAGACATGACTGAGTTTGTCTTCAGTCAATTACATTCTTTTCTGCTGCCCTTGTATATTTTCAGCCAGACTTACCTGGCAGTGCATTTATCAACACCTTTCACTAATAACAAAATGACAGCAAACTTCTGAAAGAAACTCAAGGTTGCATTGAGGTATTTTCTTCTGAAACTTTTTTTACAAACTAGAGATTTTTAGCAGCCACACTCTCCTCTTTGGGGTCTTCTGGTTTAAGAATTTGGGCACATGAGAAGAAACTGTAGAAATTCTTGGATTAGGACTGAGGAGTGTGATCTGTTTAGAGTAGTCATGGTGAGTTAGTTGTTATTGTTATCGAGGTATATTTCTTGCTGTGTAACTGTTGTCTGAAATGACCTGACTGACAAAAATTTTGAAAAGAGTCTTGATACTAGTATTCAATTTTCAGACCCAAGGAGTTTTGAAATTTTGATCTTTTTCCTTTTTTTCTTTCCCCATCAAAGTAATGGATTATGGAATATGTGTTAAGTATGTACTGAGGGGAGAAAAAATGGCATTGGTGTAATTTAACTTAAGCTTCTGAAATCCTGTTATGGCATACTCCAGGGTCTTCCCCAATACTTTTAAGAACCAGCAATTAAATCCTCTGTGGCATGTGAATCTAGAGATATGCTCCAAGGCAGAAGGAGGGTGAAGCTTAATGAGTCTTAGATGCAGTATGTAGATTTATATATCACAGAATCACAGAATCACTAGGTTGGAAAGGACCTTCAAGATCATCAAGTCCAACCATTAATCCAGCACCACCATGTCCCCTAAACCATGTCCTGAAGCGCCACATCCACACGTTTCTTGAACACCTCCAGAGATGGCGACTCCACCACCTCCCTGGGCAGCCTGTTCCAGTGCCTGACCACCCTCTCAGTGAAGAAATTTTTCCTAATATCCAATCTAAACCTCCCCTGGCGCAACTTAAGGCCATTTCCTCTCGTCCTATCACTGGTTACTTGGGAGAAGAGGCCAACACCCTCGTCGCCACAACCCCCTTTCAGGTAGTTGTAGAGAGCGATAAGGTCTCCTCTCAGCCTCCTCTTCTCCAGACTAAACAACCTGTCTGGGAAAGCTGCCATAGCTAAGGCTGTTCAACAACTTAAATGTCTCCTGAAGGTCTCTTCCTGATTTAAGTGATTAATAGTAGCATATAAAGTAGGAAGAGTTGGGGCGCTTTATTGTAGCAGTGCACTCACTTGGGTTCACAGGCTAGACCAAGACTGTTGCACTTACAGGTACCAAAAGCAACCTGGTTATAAACATCCTTGTTTAAAGGACCGTGTAAGCAATGATAGTGAGAGCATGATAGCGAACATTGATATGCAGCATAGAAGATCAGTGACCAGGGAGGTAAATTGTTACTTAATGATGTTTGACTTTTAGAAGGTACTGGCCAAAGTTATCTTCGTGTTCCCTGGTCCTCTGTTGGTTGCAACTCTGATTAAGTAGCTCACTGTCATTGCATCTATTAAGAATTGTTTTCCTTGTGACTAATAAGTGACTAACTTGTGTTTCTCTTTCCTTTTTCAGGAAAGAGTAATTAACCATGCAGCTGGCAGCCATGGGGTGTCAGGAATATTCATGAAATATGATATCAGTTCACTTATGGTGACAGTGACAGAAGAACACATGCCTTTTTGGCAGTTCTTAGTGAGGCTCTGTGGCATTATTGGGGGAATTTTTTCAACTACAGGTAACTATCAGTGCTTTCAGTTCTACCAGAATTTTTTTTTTTTTGGCCATGGTGATTATGTTATGGATAAATTACAGGGGAGTCCTGAACCTCACAGAATCACTAGGTTGGAAAGGAC
>NW_010562575.1:0-9195 GCF_000687285.1 Phaethon lepturus
CATCCAGACAGTTTTCTACCCAGCAAAGAGTCTGTCTATCCAAGCCATAAGCAGCCAGTTTCTCCAGGACTATGTTGTGGGAAGCGATGTCAAAGGCTTTACTAAAGTCTAGGGAGACAATATCTACAATCTTTCCCTCATATACTAAGCGGGTCACCTGGTCATAGAAAGAGATCAGGTTAGTCAAGGAGGACTTGTCTTTCATAAACCCGTGCTGACTGGACCTGATCTCCTGGTTGTCCTGCACATGCTGTGCGACGGCGCTCAAGATGATCTGCCCCGTAAGCTTCCCCAGCACCAAGGTCAGACTGACAGGCCTGTAGTTCCCCAGATCCTCCTTCCAGCCCTTCTTCTACATGGGCATCTCCTGTGTTCTAACATGAGGACAGCCTACCTTGCTCAGAAGGGATTAAAAGCAACATTTTACCTGGAAGGCAAATAAGGATGAGAAGGACCTTGACCAACACGGAAAAATTCACTGTCACACATAGCTCATTATCTGAAAAAATACTCCTAAGGAATGTCAAACAAACCAGAGATCAGCTGTGGCATTTTTAAAAAATTCAATCATGTACCAAAAGAGATCCAGAGTTATTTATTTAAATTACTGGTTGCAATTCTTCCATACATTAAAAGACTTTAGTTTAAGACTATTACTGTGACAGTCAGGCCTAAACTCATTAGAGCATCCTATGTTTCATTTAAAAGACAAAAGTATGAAGTGGAACATATTTGCTGCCAAAGCTTTAAGGAAATCAGAATACTGAACTAGCAGAAATCACTAGCTATGCAGACACAAGTAGTCTGTTGAAGTGCTAAACCACTTCTGACTGCATCTGCTCCTTCTGCAGGTGCAAAGAGAACATTTTAGTTATTCTAAGTTACCTAGTTAAATGACTAGTTTGCTCAAACTTGTGAAACCAAAGGGGAATGAAAGCACTCTGTAGGTTATGCATACAAAGAGTGCAATGATGATATACACCAGTCCTAAACTTTTAGAGGACAAAGTTAACAGAAGTTAAAGTAACTGATAAGTTCGTTTGTTAACTACATGCAATATTTTTTCTAAATAAATCTCTTACATGTAAAACATGCTCTGGTAAATTATTTTTCCTGTATCTTGTACATCTATTAAGGTTTTATTTTAAACTACTGTTACTGCATGATTTTTTTTAAAATGTAGTTCTCTAAATACAGGCCTTCTTTGGGCTATGGTGTAGCACAAATTACAGATACAGTCTGGCCTGAACCATCAAGACAGCTGTGAGGAGGCATAACAAACCAAAAGAGGGGATATAGACCTCTGCTATACCAAGAGATCTTGAGCCCTGTGCACTGTATACTTGTGTTGGATATATATATATTACTATTTATAATTCTATATGCATAATGGAAATATAAATTATATAAAATTTTGATGTAAACTCTGTCTTAGTATTCCTTCTGGTGATTTTTATTCAAGTAAATAAGTCAAACAGCAGTAAAGATAAAGGTAGGAAATTTACTGGTTTCAGTCATACTCTGGGTCATCCTATGTTCAGTAGTTTTGACACCTGTCTACCTGGCTGAAAAGGGAGGTTTTGCTGGGACTCAGGAAAAAAAGGAAAGTTTATCACCTTTGGAAAAAGGAGTTGGCAACTCAAGAAGAGTACAATGATCTCGTTAGGTCATGCAGAGAGAAAATTAGAAAGGCAAAAGCCCAGCTAGAACTCAATCTGGCCATGGTTGTAAGGGATAACAAAAAAGTTTTTACAAATATACTAAAAACAAAAAGAGGGTCAAAGAGAATCTCCATCCCTTATTGGATGTGGGGGGAAACACTGTCACCAAAGATGAGGAAAAAGCTGAGGTACTTAATGCCTTCTTTACCTCAGTCTTTAATAGTAAAACCAGTTATCCTCAAGGCATTCAGCCCCCTGATCTGGAAGACAGAGATGGAGAGCAGAATAAACCACCCATAAACCAGGAGGAAGCAGTCAACGACCTGCTACTCCACCTGGACACTCACAAGTCTATGGGGCCTGATGGGATCCACCCGAGAATGGCCAGGAGCAGAATCCAGAGAACTACAGGCCTGTCAACTGGACTTCAGTACTGGGGAAGATTATGGAGCGGTTCCTCTTGAGGGTGCGCACAGGGCATGCGCAGGCAGGACAACCAAGGGATCAGGCTCAGCCAGCACGGGTTCAGGAAAGACAGGTCCTGTTTGATCTCCTTCTATGACCAGGTGACCCACCTAGTGGATGAGGGAAAGGCTATGGATGGTGTCTACCTGGACTTTAGTAAAGCCTTTGACACTGTCTCGCACAGCATTCTCCTGGAGAAACTGGTGGCTCGTGGCTTAGACAGGTGCATTCTTTGGGTAACAAACTCACTGGACAGCTGAGCCCAGGGTGTTGTGGCAAATGAAGCTAAATGCAGCTGGCTGCCAGTTATAAGTGGTGTTCTGCAGGGCTTGGTTTTGGGGCTGGTCTTGTTTAATATGGTTATTGATGATCTGGATGAGGGGATTGAATGTTTCCTCGGTAAGTTTGCCAGTGACACCAAGCTGGGCTGTAGTGTCAATCTGCTGGAGGGCAGGAAGGCTCTGCAGAGGGGTCTGGACAGGCTGGATCTACAGGACAAGGTCAATTGTATGAGTTTTAATAAGGCCAAGTGCAGGGTCCTGCAGTTCAGTCTCAACAATCCCATGCAACACTACAGTCTTGGGGAAGAGTGGCTAGAAAGCTGCCCGGTGGAAAAAGACTTGGTAGTACCGTTGGTTGACAGCTGGCTGAACATAAGCCAGCAGTGTGCCCAGGTGGCCAAGAAGGCCAACAGCGTCCTGGCCTGTATCAGAACTAGTGTGGCCAGCAGGAGTAGGGAAGTGATCATGCCCCTCTACTCGGCACTGGTGAGGTTACACCTTGAATCCTGTGTTCAGTTTTGGGTCCCTCACTACAAGAAGGACATTGAGGTGCTGGAGCGTGTCCAGAGAAGGGCAACGAAGCTGGTGAAGGGTCTGGAGCACAAGTCTTATGAGGAGCGGCTGAGGGAACTGGGGTTGTTTAGTCTGGAGAAGAGGAGGCTGAGAGGAGACCTTATCGCTCTCTACAACTACCTGAAAGGGGGTTGTGGTGAGGTGGCTGTTGGTCTCTTCTCCCTAGGAACTACTGATAGAACAAGAAGAAATGGTCTCAAGTTACTCCAGGGGAAGTTTAGACTAGGTATTAGGAAAAAATTCTTCACTGAGAGAGTGATCAAACATTGGAACAGGCTGCCCAAGGAGGTGGTAGAGTCACCATCCCTGGAAGAGTTTAAAAAACATGTGGACGTGGCACTTTGGGTCATGGACATGGTTTAGTGGGCATGGTGGTGCTGGGTTGATGGTAGTACTTGATGATCTTAGAGGTCCTTTCCAACCTTAATGATTCTATGATTCTAATATTTTGGACCAGGGCTAAGTGCCCTTGATGTGGAGGGCATTGTGACTACCCATTCAGCCCATTCCCTCTTTGTATGATCATCTGTGGTAAATGAATCCTTGAAGCCGGGTGTGTTCATCAGCCAGCATGACAGATTCCTGACTTTTTTGGGGAAATGGGTTTTTGTGGCATCCTTGGAAACGAACATCTTAGAAATGCCTGGGCTGTACAAATGGATGACTACAGAGCCATACAGGTAGACTCGGTGCTAAGACCTGTCATGGACATGATATCCCATATCCCACAAAATTCAACACTTTCCCTTTGTGTGATGAGTTTGGACATATATATATATATATATATATAAAATTTGGACTGCAATCACACTTAAAATGTACTTCATCTGTTCAGAGAGGTCTGTAGTTCTTTGCTTCTACATTATAAAGAAGACAAATTAATTGTCTTTTGGCATGGCCATCACAAAATTCTCAATATTCTGTCTTATCCTCTATTAGTAGTATAAATATACTACAAGGAAGACTGAAAAACAGCTGTATTTCTACCATGTTTTTAAATCCTGAAAGACAACAATCTGCCCCTCAAATGTATTTGTCCTTGCACGTTTCAAGAACTTCTTAGGGATTTTCTCTTCAGTCTTTTCTTAGCTTAGTTACTTAGCTTCAAAAATACAACTTTTTTTTCTTCCCATGTATAAAATGGTTATTGTTTTTAAGTCCTACTGAAAACTCCTGGGAGATATCATTCCTTCACTTAATTCACTGGCAAAAATCCCACTGATTAACAGTGATTGTGCAAGATTGACTTCCAGAGTTTGTGAAAATCCCAACATTTGTGTATCAAGAATTTTACAATAACCTTTTGGGCCTTATTCTGCTTCCATTGAAGTCTGTGGCAGTTTTCTCTATGCACATTAATGAGATACCTGAGTGTTCTTCAAAGTTTGAGGAAAAGCAAGCTGAGAGAGAGAGAGAGAGAGAGTTGAAACCTGTTTAGAGGAGTAGAAAAATCATAGTGTAAATGTGACTATAACAATAATTTTCATGAAATACACTAGAGATAATGTGTGCAAATAAAATGATTCTGAAGGTTAATAGAAGCAAAAAGATTTTTTTCCCCAAGTCTCTTTAAGGGGAGTAAGTTACTGGTTGAACTTGTTCAGCTTCTGAAAAATGAAGGCAGTAATTTATTGATGTTGGGATTACCTTGCAGAGGCTTCACCTTGAGGAGAAAGAACTGTGGCTTTAAAGATGGTAACAACCAAGGAGGAAGTGGAGAAGCGCGTGACATTCTCGTGAGCAACCAAAGGGGAGGTACTGGAGCAGAAGAAGGAAGGAGAATGGTTAGAGAAGAGCGCGTGGACACCTGCAGGCAGCCAATCCTGTGTGAGAAGCACGTGGACTGTGTGTAGTAACCAATCAGGACACATTCTGTGGCACGCGAGAGAGCTGTAACTGTATAAAAAACAAGTGCCTCTAGCAATAAAGGTTTGAATCCCCGCCAGAGTCCGTGCCTTAATACTTCACAAATGGCGCCCGAACAGGGACTTGAATCATGGTAAAGAACGACCAGTGGAGTAGCCCAGCTGAACGAAGACAGAAGCAGCGGGACAGAGAGCTGCAGTCTGGATGAATAATCACCAAAGAGGAGAGCAGCTGGGGACATGAAGTAATGGGGTCGCAAATGTCCTCACAAGAAAAAGCAATGCTTTGTATTATAGTAAAGATTTTAAAGAAGAGGGGGATTACTTATGACGAATCAACTTTACAATTGTTGTTAGCATTTTTGAAAAGCCAGGGGATAGCAGCAGACTCTGCAACAGCTTTTGAGTTATCTACTTGGGAGAAAGCAGGGGACTTGGTGTTTGATGCAGCCTCCAAAGGGGATACTACGGCTACGAAGTTATTAACAACCTGGCTAGATAGAGACTCTATAAAAGCGATAAAATCGGAACGGACGGCGGCAGCAGGAGCTGCCGTGGCCACAGCCCTGGGAGAGAAAGCAAGCCAAGCTGGGGGCGATGAGAATGAGCGGCCTGAGCCCAGTGCCCTCCCGATAGCACAACCGATGGAGGTGCTGAGTGCCTCTTGGTCTCCGCCACCTGACCTGGAGCAGGAAGGGTGATCACCCACACCTTGACAAGAGGAGACAGCCTGGAGTGATCCTTTTTCCAGGTCATGGTGTGACCCTGCCCAACATTGGCCATCTTTTGTTGTATTTTGTTGATTGTTCCCTGTTTGCTTTCATGTTTGCGTACCATGTTGCAGCAAATGGTCCATCAGGTTTTGTTTGTAGAAAAACAAAAAGGGGGAGATGTTGAGATTACCTTGCAGAGGCTTCACCTTGAGAAGGAACTGTGGCACTACAAGATGGTAACAACCAAGGAGGAAGTGGAGAAGCGCATGACATTCTCGTGAGCAGCCAAAGGGGAGGTACTGGAGCAGAAGAAGGAAGGAGAATGGTTAGAGAAGAGCGCGTGGACACCTGCAGGCAGCCAATCCTGACTGTGAGAGAAGCACATGGACTGTGTGTGGTAACCAATCAGGACGCATTTTGTGGTTCATGAGAGAGCTGTAACTGTATAAAAAGCAAGTGCCTGTAGCAATAAAGGTCTTTGGTTTGAATCCCCGCCAGAGTCCGTGCCTTAATACTCCACATACTGAAATGTGAATCAGCTGATGCAAAAATGTCGTATAAGTTTTAACAGTAGTATTAGGAAAGAAAGAAAAGTTCCATATTCCAGAAAAAGAAATTTCACAGGAAGAAAGAAAAAATATGGTGGTGAAATGAGAATCAAACTAGGATGAATGTTCTCACCCTCTGAAAGCTGCCAAAATGCCCAAGCCAAAAGGAGCTTTAATGTGAAGTGAATGTTAAAAAAGATGGGCCACTGTTAGTAGTATATCCAAAAACTTATTGAGAGCTGGAAAAATAATGTGAGTAGAGAAAGTTAAATGTTGTCACAGTTTGTAGAAAGTGATTTAACGTGGCTCTAGTAAAATAGTCTCAGAAGACCAATAACATTCACTGCAGTATACTGAATATAAACTTGAATCAGGTACAGCCTGACAACACCAAGAGAGCTTTAACATTAATTAAAGGTATTTAGCATTGATCTTTAACAAAGATGTCTAGTAAATTGAGGGTAGGAAAGAAGTTATTTTGTTTAGATACAAAAAAGGATTGGTGAGATAGTAGCTGTGAATATCTCTTAGAGTATCTTGCTTTTAGAGAAAGTTTTGCTATGATGGAACCCCAAAGACCAGTAAATAAAGTTGATTTGTGAATGGGTCAATAAGACAGAAATACAGTGCACCTGGGAAGGCAAAGATTTACAATTAATCAGAGTACTATGATAAGGAGTAGCTGAAAATGGAAAAACTCGTAATGAAAATATAGGTAGTGTACAGACACAGGAATTTGTGCTAGTGGAGTCAAATCTGTTTTTCCCTTTTCCAGAGCCTGTAATATATTCAAAAGTATATTCACAAGCAATGTGTGTGTATCATGTGCTCCTTCTTTAACAAAGATTTGTTTCTGTACAGAACAGTGGATTTATTACAGTGCAATGGCAGTGATACTTACAGGTGTTCTGATTTGAATACTACTGATGTTTTTATTGTAAAGCTGAAAATCCTAATAAACCTGATAGATACATAGCAACATACATGATCACAGTGATGCCACTGTGCTTTATTTATTTACAGTTTATATATAATTTATATATCATTATATTACATTTGATACAATTTCCTTTTTGTTATTGTCGTGACTGTCGTTCTGACTGCCTGCTTAAAAGGAGACAGATTTTAACTATGAGATACATTCTTGAACACCACTGGTAGAACTGGCTTTTTTTTTTTAGTTACTTGTATTGTATTCAGAGGTGGCCAGCCTCCCACTGTCCACATCTGCTTTCAATTCACAAGCAGTTGGTGTAAGTCATGCATCATCAGCATTTTGTTTGCTTGCTATTCTGTCTCGTCTGATAAACCATTATATGAAGTAATAGAAGCAGAAAATAGGTACACTCCCTCTTTAAATTTTCAGCAGGGATCCTGCTTTTTGTAACTTCTGCAGATTGCACCATTAAATTGCATATGTTGGCCTGTTGGGTACCCATAATTAAATAAATAAGGAAAAGTGCCCATAAACTTCATGAACTGACTAACTTACTAAAACTGCCAATGAAATAAACCAGCAGACCATAGTACTTCCCAACTTTATTTTTTTTTCTCTCAGTTCAACCAGCTCAAAAACTGGAAAGCTATGTAGAAATGCAGTATATCAGGATAATTACATTTTGTGACACACGTGCACACTACATATACATACTAGCTCCCTTTGGCTCAATACCCTTCCTTCTTCAAAGATATGAGTTGGAAGGAAAGAAGGTAGATTTCCTCAGTAAAGTGATCAAATAAGAAAAATGGGCTAAATTAGTAATTTATGAATTTGCTTATGTGTTTCTTTCAAAAGTTTATTTTGTGAAATATCTAATTTGTTCAAATAAAATTCAAAAGGAAAAAACATAAATTTAAACTCTGTAGGAAAAACATCATAGAGTGTTGTTACATGAACAATTCCCTGATACAAAATATGATATAGCATATTTTCTTTTATTCCAGCAAGAACACAGAAAATATTGGAACCTGTGTGTATTTTGCTTCCTTTTCTGAGCTGAGAGAAAGGACCATAAATTGACCTCTAAATCACAGTTGCAGAGAGGTGCTTATTTTTGCAGAAATATACATACTATTTGCTGAAATGAAGTTCCGTAGATAACAGTGATCCATTTGGAGCACTGGGACAGATGGGGGGTGGTGGCATGAAAGACAAAGCCATTGACCCCGAACCATGCCACTTTACATTCAGCAAATTTGTGTTTTGAGAACTTTTTTACAGTACAGTAGCTACATTCCTGGAGGCTTTCCATGGAGAAATTAAAAATTAGGAGCTCAAAATAAAAAGTAATCAAATGTAATTCGAATCAGTATTCAATTTGCTGATATTTCATTATTTATTTCTGTTCCAAGTCAGGAAACAGGGTTACTCTTTTCCCATCATGAAATATGAACAATTTTATGAATGGAATGTCATGAAATTGACAGTTGTCCTGGTTCCATAGTTTGAAGCAAGCTGGACCTCCACATAGGCTTTGCAGTGTTTTGGATTGGCTGAAAACCCGGTGCAGAAGGCAAAGGTGTGGTCTTCCAGATGAGCTAATTCTCTCACTGAAGGCCAAGTAAGTGTACACATCTGTGAGTATGCAAATAACAGAGAGTATTCTTCTTGTCCATATCACACATCTGCTTGACCTCAAAGCAGACTTTATACTCAGTAGAAAGAAATGCGTATTTTAGAAAAAAATACACCTGTATATTTCTGTCTATCTACCTTTAAATATCTTAAACAACATCTCAGAAACAACTGTTTTTCACCATGGACAACTAAAGGAGTTAACCTGATTAGCTAAGATAAATAGAAATATAAAATTAGGCAAGATCAGTCTTATCAGTCTTACTTTCAGAGTAGCTGGACTGGAGCTCTGAGTAGAAGGATCTTCCAGACATGTCATATTCATGCAAAAAATGAAAGCAAACTTGTAGGAATTAATTTACCAGTACACTTTTCTTTTTCAAAACTTTCCTATAAATTAAATTATGCAAACTAGTTACAAGTTTTTTAATGTATCTTGATTTTTTCTAGGATGTAAAACTTCTATTTAAAATGTATTGACTACTTTTTTCTCCTAGTCTACTTAGAAAAAAAA